>NC_022015.1:86623884-86642147 GCF_000317375.1 Microtus ochrogaster
GTGGCTGTGGTGACGGGGTTCATTATGGGGACCGTGGCTGTGGTGATGGGGTTCATTTGTTTATCCCTCACAGAAACACTGAGTGTGATGTCATCGCCTCACATCACACGCGAGACTAAGCTCGGGCTGAGCAGGAACCATGCCCAGGCAGACACAAATGGAAAAGGGAGGCACGGCAGACTTGCTGCTCCCTGTAGCAGCTTCCTCTGTAAAAGCATTAACATCCGCCGAGGGTAACACACCTGCCTCCAATAACCCTGTGCTGTTTCGTGTGTATTCGTGTGTTATGTGTGCCACACGTGTATAGACAGTTGTGAGCCCTCTGCTATCGGTGCCGGGAACTGAACCCAGTCCTCTGTAAGAGAAGAACGTACTCTTAGCTATTCCAGCCCCACCCTCACTATCTTTTTTGTTTGTTTCTTTGTTTGTTTGTTTTTTTATTTTTTTTTGGTTTTTTTTTTTTGGTTTTTTTTTTTTTTTGGTTTTTCGAGACAGGGTTTCTCTGTGGCTTTGGAGCCTGTCCTGGAACTAGCTCTGTAGACCAGGCTGGTCTCGAACTCACAGAGATCCGCCTGCCTCTGCCTCCCGAGTGCTGGGATTAAAGGCGTGCGCCACCATCGCCCGGCTTTGTTTCTTTGTTTAATTTCATGTTTGGAGATATGGTTTCATTACAAATCCCTGACTGTCCTGAAACTCGCTCTGTGCAGACCACGCTGGTCTCAAACTCACAACTGCCTGTAAGTCCAGCTCCAAGGGATCTATCTGAAGCCTTTAACCTCAGTGAACTCCTGCACTCCTGAACACACACACACACACACTTAAAAATAAAATAAAATAAATCTTTTTAAGGTTCAAAAAAAAAAAAAACCACTCAAGGCTTCCTAGTGAATACGGAACTGGAAATAAATAAAAACCCAGATCTACTTGACCCCAAACACAGACTTTCTTCTGTTGTCTCTACAAAACCACAGTTGGGTACAATGAATGGGGCCCATACCTGTCGGGCGCTCGCAGTGTGGATGCCGGCAGATGATAGGGTACAAGTGAGGGAGTCGTATGGGAACTTACAGACCAATGTGATTCCATGCATAACTATAATTCATAAAGAATGTGAGGGCTGGCAGATGGGGAGTACTACTGTGAGATGCTGCCGACTCTTGCCAGGGAACCCCGGTATCCTCCCCAGCACTAGGGTTACAAGCTCAGGCTGCCCAGCTTTTGTATGTGTGCTCTGAGCAGTGAACTCAATATCCTTCCTACACACGCTTCAACCACTGAGGTATCTCCCTACGCCAGAAAGACATTATGTTTGGAGACTTAAATGGTATTTACTACTAAAATCAAAATTTAGGCCAGGGTACTGTACATGCTAACCACAAACTTTCTCTCTGAGCTTCACCCCGACTCCAAAGTTAGTACACTGTCCACTACGGGGAACTCAGACTACGTGGGCTTCTCTGAACACAATAAATCATGCCCCTAAAACAGCTCTGTTTCTTGGCCACTACTCTGGGGAAAAGTACACCCTCAAAAAAAAAACAAACAAACAAACAATAACAACAACAATAAAAAGCAACTGAGGAGATGTCCAAAGGACCAGGCACTACAGCTTCGGCCTTGACAAATTTGGGCATCTGAAGATGTGCTCCTGGGAGAAGCCAATTGTATCCATGTATTTCAGCTCACATGGATTCACCCGTGCTATAAGAAAAGATGAATCTTACCTCACCAAAAACATTAACAAACTGAAATTCAGTCCAGTTTGTTAGTTTTTCCAAGGATGAACCTTCCCCAGTGTTCATTCCATTTTGAAAGAGGTTTGGTGTTTCTCTGGTAACCTGGTAACACTGTATCTCTTGGTTTTTACCACAAGTCTCTTTTGAGCACTAGGACCTGTCATCTAATTAAGAAGCTCTGTTGACATCCCAAACGATTGTTCTTGGGATGGCAAAATGTGTTCAGAAGAAGTTTCCCAGATTATCAAAGTTTCCTAGTCTTTTTTTGGTTTGAATTCTGCAACGTAAATAAATGTAAATCATGAAGTGAGCTGTGATTTTTATAATTACTCAAAAAAATGTGATTAATTCCGATAAGGATCACTCTAAAGGTAATAAAGATAAAAGCTGTCAAAATTAATTAAACACATATTCATTAAATCCAAGGTAGCTTTGGATTCTTTATTGCACAAATACAATTAACGCTTAATCTGAATCTTGGCGAGTTACATAATCACGCGCCTTGGAAATAAAGGGAGGGTACAACCTTGGCCTTCTCCGGTTTACATGGGAAAACATTAATGACGCTGACATCGGAGACAATTAGACAGTGTCAGCCGATTGTTTTTCGCCAGCTTTCTCTCACATCTGTGGTGTCTACAAGCAAGAAGGCTCATTGTTTGCACCGGCCTCCTTCGGGCCTTGGCTTTTTGTGTAAACCGTCAATCTCTTGGCGAGTATCAAAGCCATGAGGAAATTAGACCGGACCAGCTCTGCTGCCCCACACTAAAGCTTAGCAGGGAGCATCCACTATTCTTCTAATTAGGCAGTGACCAACAAAGTAACCTGTCAATGTCCGCGAGCCATTTCCCACACACCTGCACTCCATACCCTAATAAGCGTTCAGCAAGAGGGAGAAAGGAGCAACTGCTGAAGGGTGAAAAATGAACAATATTACAATGTTTCCATCCCACCTATGCCTCTGGCAATTTCCATGTAACATTAGGGGTACTCCGCGTGTCTGGAGACCTCACAATGCAGTATCTGGAATCCGAGGCCAGGGGGGAAAGACACACAGTGAGATCATATTAAGGTTTGGTTCAAAAATATCACACGGAGAAGAATCTAGAGTTATGTATGAAACCCAGGGAACTGAAAATGACTGCAATTTAGATTAGGTAGCAAGAGACTGGCTGAAAAAACAACAACAAAACAAACAAGCAAAACCCCACAAAACATTTTCTATTAGTGCATATTATTGTCTTTATCATTTCCATTCATAAAACAAAAAGGTAACAGGCCAGGACATTAAATGCGGCATGTCTGTGTTCCCAGCCCTCTCCATCCTGCCTCAGGAAGTCGGGAACGCCAGTCATCATGTGACTGCCATAGTTTAATTAATTTCTTTTACATCAGATTATGTTCCGACTTTAAAAGGAGCCCGAACACTCACCACCCAACCACAGAAACATCCCCTTACATCTTCAACAATCCTGTTCTCGGAAGGCTCCAATCAGATCTGAGTTTGTCCTGAAAGTCTCTGTTTTAACACTAACATTTATTGAGTTCAGTATTTCTGAATACAAGATACACTATCTCTTAAACATGTGTGTATATGGGGGTGCGTGTGCGTGCACATACACACACACGCATGCACACACACATACACATACACTCACACACACACACGCATGCTGAGACCAAAGAATAGCAATTTAGTAGCTCTACTTAAAATGGCAATAACAATAACTCTATAACTAAAGGGCTATGAAACAGACAAACTTTACACAATACCACTCTCTACTTTTTTGCCCCAGACAAAGACTTCCTGGTATAGGTACCCACATGATAGATTCCTTATGGAAAGGCTTCTAAGACCATATGTCCTTTGCAGCAGCTCCTCTGTGTGTCTTGGAGAGAGAGAGAACAAGAGAAACATAAGAACAAAATTGTTAGGGGAGGGACATCTCTGCATTGCATCTCAGTGTGCCAAAGGAACAGGCTACATTGTGTCAGCATCCTCCTGGACCGCATACAATGGAGACCAAGGTGAAATTGGCAGTTAGTAGATACTTCTGAGCTCTACTTTGCTTTTCAGTAGACTTTATCCAAAAACAGCATTTTCAATTATAAATAAAAACTTTCTCCACCTCTTCCTACTTGAAGCAAGTACAGAAGGCCCCTGTTTAAAATTCAGCCCCCGAGCTGCCACCAGCCTGCGTGTTCAGCTGCCAGTGGCTTTTGTGTACAAAGATGTTAATTGGTGCTAATCCCCTTGTAGAAGCTGTTTTGGTAGCCTGACCTGGCACCCTAAAGAAGGACACCTTGGTGTGAAAAACTAAAGGGTCCATTGAGGAGGGAGTGAAAGGCAGGCAGGCATTCCAACACATTTTAATTTTAGGAATTAAAAAGAGGAAGATCATGATGGAGACCCTAGAGAAATTTTACAAAGCTTTTACGCTAGTGAAGTAAGTCCTACAAACACCCAGGCTACAGCTACACGCTCTCACACACAGACGCACGCACGCACATGCGCACACACACACACACACATACTCACACACATGAGAAAGAACACACACGTGCACACATACATATGCACACATTCACACAAGAAAGAAAACATACACACACATACATGCACACAAGAGAGAGAAAGAAAGCCATCCCAAAACGGGGACAACAGGGAACCGATTCTATTTCTCTACTTCATTGCTTTAGTTTATGAGCCATTTTTTTCTGAAATCTGAAAAGTAAATTGATTTATGTGACTTATTGAAGTGTCTGGCTATCCCCGCCCTAGCTGGACACACTAATGTGCTTATGAAAATCAAATTCCTATCCTTTCCAGCCCCCGAGGACTCAGCTGGAGGCTTCATTTGGTTGAAGAACAGCATCCAACTCAGTGGCTTTGGGTAAGTTTGTATGAGAGGTTCATTTTAAGGGAAAGATAAAAAGAAATTAGCAATTCTCGTGGCAACTTTTAACTCTCTCTACTGCAGTGGCAAGGGAACAATGTCTTGACACAGGGTATTACCCTACACACCAATTTAGAGATTACACATTCACACCTTGGGTGGCAAATTATGCTAATGGAATGCCTGATGGACAACCGTGAGGTTGTAAGGTTCTGGACAGAGTTCACAGATCAACTCCTTGGGAGAAATGAGCTGGTCTTTCACCCACTGCAAACTGAAGGAAGGGAAGATAAGAGACGGCTAAAACTGTACCAAGTGCCAATTTTTTTTTTTTTGGCACTCAGTCATGTCCCAATTTTTTTTGGGGGGGGGGGGATTCAAGACAGGGTTTATCTGTAGCTTTGGAGCCTGTACCGGAACTCGCACTTGTAGACCAGGCTGGCCTCGAACTCAGAGATCCACCTGCCTCTGCCTCCCGAGTGCTGGGATTAAAGGCGTGCGCCACCACTGCCTGACAATTTTTTAACCTCACTGGGTTTTGACATTTCTCTCTTACCCCAATTAGCTCAGCATATGTAGATGACAACATGGGGTCAGGAGGTGGGGTTCTGATGAGAAGGCTTGACTGTCTTCAAACCTGGAGAGAGGGTGGCAAGCTTGTCTGGTTCTAGCAGCAGAAATTACTCCAGGTGATTTCTTTTTACTTTAGATTCTGTGCAGAAGAGGAGGCTGAAAGAATCTAAGAACCAGAGGTGGAGGATGACTACAAGGAAGCGGCATCTCCCAGACACAACAGGACTGATGCACATGTGAACTCACAGAGACCGTGACAGCACACACAAGACCTGCACAGGTTCAAACAAGACAAAAATCCCAGAGCTGGGAAGCAGAAGTATAACCAAGTAGCTATTTGTAATTGATACCTGCTGGAAGGAAGAACAGTTTTCTCAAAGGAAGCATCACTGGGTAGCTGAACCACACTCCAGGGTAAGCGCCATGCCTAGGAGTAGTTTGTCAGTACAAAATGGAATCCGTGGTTTCTGTGTGTGTTGGGGTTGGGCTGGGTGAGACAGGGTTTCTCTGTGTAGCCTTGCCTGTCCTGTAACGAGCTCTGTAGAGCAGGCTAGCCTCAGACTCACAGAGATTCTTCTGCCTCTGCCTCAAGTGTTGGAATTAAAGGAGTGTGCCACCACTGCCTAGTTTGTATGTGAGCTTTTTGTTTGTTTGTTTCATTTTGTTGTTTTGGATTTTTTGGTTTTTGTTGTTGTTTTGTGTTACTAGTTTTCTTTTTTAGTTTGTTTTCATTTTTATTTTTCTGAGAAAGTGAGAGAGAGCAAAAAAAGCATGAAATTGGGTGGGTAGGGGAGGTGAGGAAGATCTGGGAGGAGTTGGGGAGAGGAAAGAATATGATCAAAATATATTGTCTGAAAAAAGTTTTAAAGAGAGATATGCCTGGGATGTGAAGAGATAGAAACCTAGCACCAGAAAGATTGGGTCTGGTCATCAGGTCTGGGCTGCAGCTGGTAGTGAGGGGCTTTCTACCCAACCCACTCAGAATCCCGGGTTCTGTCTCCAGTACCAACAACAAACTCAAATTCTTTTACTTTTTAAAGTGAATTTTGTGTGCAGTGCATGTACACGAACACTGGGTGCACACATGAAAAGCTCTGTCTGCTGCCTTCCTCTAGTGCCCTCTACCTTGAGACGGGGTCTCTTGATGAACCAGAAGTTTGCCATTTTGGCTACCCCATCTGGCCAATGAGCTCCCTGACTTTGCCCCCCCAAAAGAGGGCTTACAAGATACAGCAAGTACTCTCACCCATCTCTCCAGCCCCAAGGTACCTAAATTATGAAGACAGCCCTCAAAATAATAACAGCTCATTTTTAAAAATGATTACCACCTATGGTTACCACTGAGCAAACCAAAGTCTACTCCAAATACGAATCTTTCAAATAGAAAACTATTTCAAAATTATTTGATGGAGGCTGGGCATCTACCATTGCCATTTCATTTGTTTCTCATGTTCGGTCATTAAAACCAGAACTTAAATATATTTACCAATTCAAAACATTATTAAATTGTGAAATAGAAGTTCAACACCCATATTCACCATACAATTATTTTAAAATTATACCAGATAATAAAAATAAGTGAAACAGAGGCTGGAGAGATGGCTCAGAGGTTAAGGGTGCTGACTGCTCACCTGAGGACCAGAGTTCCCATCCCATCATCCCTAACAGGTGATTCATATATGCTTAAGAATACAGGTCCAAGGCATCAGGTCCCTCTTCAGACTTCCCCAGGCATCTACACACATGTGTGGACATAAACTCCAGCAGGCACACACACACTACAAATAATTTTTTAAAATTAAATCTTAAAAATAGGTATAAATGTGTTAATGTCTTCAAATGTTTAACCATAATCTATTGTGGATATTCAATCAGTATTTGTCGAATTAAACCTTACTGACCATTTCCTGTGTACATTAGAAGCCTAACTCTGTCCCTACACAGTGGGGAGGCTTTTAACATCACTTTGTCTTTAACGTCAATCTGTCCATCAGATTGTTCTAAAATAAACACATGTAAAGTCCTGGCACACACAGGTCCAGGCCTGGTGGGGGAAGTAGCCAGTAGACCATGATCATCTTCATTGTTATCTTAGCTTTGCCGCAACACCACGGATGATTCCAAGGCCTAAAACATCTCAGAAGCTAGGCAAGTGCAATGTCTCCCACTGAGCTGAAGCCCTAGCCCACCCTTGTGTTTGTATGTGTATGTGTGTGTGTGTAGGTGTGTGTGTGTGTGTGTGTGTGTGTGTGTGTGTGTGTGTGTGTGTAGGTGCCTACAGAGATGAAAAGAGGATGTTGGGCTCCCTGGATTTGAAGTTGTAGGTGGTTGGGAGCAGCCCATTGCCATTTGCTGGAAAATGAGCTCTGGTCTTCTGGAAGAGCAGCCAGCAAGTGCTCTTAACTGCTGAGCCATCTGTCGCCTATACCCCACCTCTATTTTTTTTTTTTTTTTTTTTTTTGGTTTTTTCGAGACAGGGTTTCTCTGTGGTTTTGGAGCCTGTCCTGGAACTCCCTTTGTAGACCAGGCTGGTCTCGAACTCACAGAGATCCGCCTGCCTCTGCCTCCTGAGTGCTGGGATTACAGGCGTGCGCCACCACCGCCCGGCCCCCACCTCTATTTTTATCAATAAAGTTTTATTAGATTCTCAGGCTCATCTTTTGTGTTCTCCTTATGGCTACTTTCTTGCTACAATGGCAGTCAAGTCATTGCAACAGAGACAAGTGTGCTAAGTCCTGAAGTAGATATCCAGTAAACACGTTTCTCTTGTTTATTGTCCTTTGCTGACAGTGGTAGCTTTGGGTTCAGTAAACCAAAATATTTTCCAATGTTTTAAGCTCCAGGTGCTGCACCATTCATAAAAGGCCTACATGGCCGGCCAGCTTGCATGGAGTTGAACCTTATGGACCACAGGGAAAGACCCAGCAAAGAGCCACGCGGAACTTGATCCTCCCTCTAGGGCTGTGTGTTTAGCATTGGCCTCGCATGCTCGTGGCCCTGGTTTCCATCCTAGCAGCTAGAAGTAAAACACACAAACAAGCCAAGAAGCACTGGCCTAAGCCAGATTATGTTTGTCCTCAAGACTTTTTTCACAAAAATGGTATCTAGCAAAAACCTAGAGATTCAGGGTTAACTGGGCGAAAGTGTAGATCTAAGCATTTGAGATTCAAGGGCAAAGTGTTAGCTTCTGCTTGGCTCTGGTGCACAATGATGCCAGAGGAGTGATTACAAAGAGAGATGGGAAGCCGCAGCCAAGCCAGACCCCTTCTTAACACTTTACATCAGGAACCAAGCCTCCACACCTGAGAAGAGTTTAGTGTAACACAGAAAAGGGGTTTGATTCTTAAAATATGCAGGCGAGGGTAGAATGATGTCACCACATCCTTGAGGATCCTTAGAGCTCAGTAAAAAGTCTGGATTTTAGACTAGGACCAAGTAAGTCGTGAGATCACTGAAGGGTTTAAGTGATTCAGTCCAATGTGTATGTAAAGTTCCCTTTGGCTGTTACAGAAATGGGTAAAGGAGAATGAGCTGGAATAGGGAGACTCTGTGGTTAAGAAAAGTCTAAAATTCCTGGTCTCCGAAATCTCTGTTATATCCTTTGTGTTACTCTGGGCTGTTGGAGGAACACTGTGCCTAAGTCTCCATCTACGGTTCCTTCATCTGAATGAGGCAACTTCTGAGCGGTGATCTGACTGTGACTGTCCTCCCCTCCCCCGTGTAGCTTTGGAGCCTGTCCTGGAACTCACTCTGTAGACCTGGCTGGCCTCAAACTCACAGAGATTCACCTGCCTCTGCCTCTGCCTCCCGAGTGAAGGAACAGAAGGTGTGAGCCGCCACACTTGGCCTGGCTATCGCTATTAAAAAAGACTAAGAGAGCAGGGCTGGAGAGAGGTTAAGAGCCTGGCTGCGCTTCCAGAGGTCCTGGATTGGATTCCCAGCAATGATACCGCGGCTCACAACCATCTGTAATGAGATTTGGTACCCTCTTCTGGTCTGCAGGCAGACATGCAGGCAGAATGCTGTATACATAATAAGTAAATAAATCTTTAGAAGAGAAAAAAGACTAGGTGTTACACTAAAGATCAGGCTCTCCAGATGAAATGAGTTGGAGAAATATGGTTCACATCCAAGGGATGAAAGGACATCCGCAGAGTGCATGGCCCCAGTCCTATGGAGGATGGGAGGAGCCAGCCAATCAAATGTCTCAGTTCTGTGGTTTTGTTTTTTGTGATGAGGTCTCACTATGTAGACCTGACAGGGCTTGGAACTCAGAGAGATCTGCTTGCCTCTGCCTCCTGCGTACAGGGATTGAAAGTGTGTGCCTCAGTACCTAGCTGATGCCTCGGTTCTTAATGCTGAGAAAGGAATGATGAGATTCTCAAATGGAAGAGGAAGACGGACCATTTGTTCAGACGGACGAACAAGGCTCTCGGGTAATCTGGAGGGAGACGGGGGTTTGTTCCTAACTTGGAACACAAGTTTCCAGAGCAGAGGGTTTGAAGACAGGGGCGTTTTCCTGGCATGCTGGCTGAAATCCCTCAGCCTCACCCAGATTTCTCAACTAAGCAGTAAATAAAGCAAACTCCTTAACCCCAAATACGTGGCTCAGCGACCTTAAAGCCCCATCCACCTGAAGATGTTCATATGCCAAAGTACACCTCTCCTTCCCTCTCCATTTCAGAAACAAAAACTAGAAAACTAAACTAATTCAAAGCAATGGAAACAAAGCCTCTGGGAGGCAGAGCTTTTCTCCTTTTGAAAAACTGCCCCTTGGTCTAGAGACATGGCTCAGTCAGTGGAGCACTTACGTTAAAAGCGTAAAGTCCTGATTTGGGTTCCCAGAACCCGTCTTATAAAATTCAACCATGGTGTTTCACACTTGTAATTCCAGTGCTGGGAAGACCGAGATAGAAGGGGCCCTGGGGCTCACTGGTTAGCCAGCCTAGCCGACTTGGCGAGGTTCAGACCTATTTTTTGAAAAAAATGTGCTACAGGAGATTGTCCTCTGGTCTACATACAAACCTGCATGTGCACAGAGAGACATCTGCACACTCACACACAAACATGCATGCACACGCAAGCACACACAGAGATACCTGCACACGCACACACAGGCCCACCGGAGATCTGGATGAAAAGATGAAGTATTGCAGGCTATCATCAGTGATCCTGGTATGACAGTGTCCAAATACACTGCTAACAGAACCTTAATACAATATCCATTCCCTCCCATAAATCATCTCCCGGATATCAATCGTATTTCTCTTGGCAGGATTCCTTCTTCATTCAGTTCTGCAACGGTGAGGCAATGCTGCTTAAGTCTTCCCTGCTACATTTAATTCAGCCGGAAGATTCTGGGATTTGTTTTCCTCTGGCTTCAAACACCTGAGGAAATGGTCCTGGGTGAAAAGCCCTGCATTGTTAGCAAATCCACTCTCCGGCCTGCTTCCTGGGATCTGAAAATTAGCAGGGAGCACCCGGCTTCCTGCCCTGGTGTTGGCTTGCTTTTCTCTCTCCCTCCACCGGGATCTAGTTACCTTTGTTCAGCCTCTCAGACATTTTGGCAATTTCCCTTTTCTTCAGGGGAAGAAGAATTGGGTTCCTTTTTTTTTTAAGAGTCCGAGGCAGGAAAAGCAGGTGAAAAAGTTAACTGAGGAAAGGGGGAGAAAAAGGCAAAACAAAACAGTGCCAGTACCATAATTACCCAAGTAGTGTAAAGCTCTATTCTCTCTGGGATGAAAAAGGGGAATTACACATGTAACTTCCATTAACATTAAGGCACTTACCTCCAAACTCCCCAGAGCATCAGCAGGACAATGGCCTTAGAGCAATCACTGACCCTTTACCCTTTCAGCTCTCCTGTTGTCGGTTTAAAAGGCAGGGAGACTGGGGGAGCTTCACAAACCAGTGAGGTACTGAGACTCTGGTTTATTCTCACCTGCCTCCTCCCTGGTCATCTTGACATCCTGCAAAAATTCTGAGCACCCACCACCACCCAGTTTTCCTTGTTTTTGTTTTATCACCTGATGGAAATGGAACCTAAGGAGCCATGTGCAGTTGGGCATGTGTTTTTCCCTTAAAGGTTATGGGTTTCCAGAACTACGGTGTGGGTCCTGGAGTGTAATTAACAGGGAATGTGCCCAGAACCAGTTCCTGTGGAGAAGACATTGTTGGAACCAAGTAACCAAGAGACTGACCAGAAAGTGGGTGATTCTTGCTGGGGATGTAGGAAAGACTTTTAAGATGATATTTTAACTGACACTTGGAGAAATGGCCTCTAACACAACCTTTCCAAGATGGAAATAGATGGAGACAATATAGGACTTGGATATAGAGTGTAGAAATAGGTAGAACCCATGCACAAAGCCCTGATTCCACAGATCCTGCTGCAGGAACCACACCTGGAACCTCAGAACTTCAAAGATGGACGCAGGAGGATGAGAAGTTCAAGGTCAGCCTCAGCTGTTCAGCAAGCTTGAGGCGAGCTATGTGAAACCCTATCTCGGAAGAGAGGGAGGGAGGGGGAGGGAGGAAGGGAGAAAGAGAGGGAGGGAGGAAGGGAGGGAGGGAGGAAGGGAGGAAGGGAGAGACTTTTTAAACAAGCAAAGAACCACATAGTTATGGTGAGGTGGTAGACTAGAGGCCAGATAAATGTGGATTTGACTTCTGGCTCTGACCAATCACATGCACAGAGCAAGGCTCTTTCTCCCTCACATACAGGGAGAATAGCTTCATATAGCTCATTTGAGAAAAGCAAACGAGGTAATCAAGGAAGTTACTGAAAGCCTCAAACCCGAGCCTAGTACTATTAATTACTCATTAATTCATAATTACCATGAAAATGATTTGTCATTAATAGCCTCCTAATTATTTTTTCATCTTTAGTAGTCTGAGTGAACTGGCATTAAGAGCGCCCTGATGTTTGATGCATGTGGCAATCACATGAATTGGTTTAGAGTTCAGGCAGGCTCTGCTCCCTTTCCTCCAGCACAGTCTTCTAGTCCCAAAGCCACGATCTCTTCTCCCCATCACACGCCTTCCTCCAGACTTCAGGTGTCCACACTCTACACAATCAGTTTCTCTGACTTTCACAGCCCAGATCCACATCCCTGCCCAGACAGCACACAGACTTCCCAAACCCACTGTGATGTCCAAACTTCAAAGCTCTTCCCAGAAGATGTTGTGTTAGGTGTTTTTACAGTTGTCACAGCGATGTGAGAAAACCACGGCCTCGACTCCACGTCCAGCTCTCCGAGGCCGAGCCTGGTCCTTTACATCAGAAGCCTCCACAGCACCCACCACAGCGTCATCTAACAGAAAAGAACCACCATACCAAGAACACATAAATGGGATTTCATAAAGTTAAAAGCTTCTCTTTACACCAAACAAGCACAGTGAAAAGACAGCCTGTAGAATAGGAGAAAATCTCTACGAGCTATTTGATAGGGGATTAATACCCAGAACATGTAAAG
The DNA here is from genome assembly GCF_000317375.1 of Microtus ochrogaster. Taxonomy (NCBI): domain Eukaryota; kingdom Metazoa; phylum Chordata; class Mammalia; order Rodentia; family Cricetidae; genus Microtus; species Microtus ochrogaster. The sequence continues at coordinate 86,636,566 of NC_022015.1, forward strand.
AACTCAAAAAGTTAAATAAAAGAGCAAATAATCTAACCAATAAATGGGTAAATGAGCGGAATGAACACTTCAAAAGAAACAACATTAATAGCCAACACACATGAAAAGTGTCAACATCTTTAGTTAGTGTGGAACCACAATTAAAGCTATACTGAGATTCCATCCCACCCAGTCAGAATGGTTATCATCAAGAAAACAAACTGTAGCATGAATTCTAATTGTTTTTAATAATAAAAACCTGTAGTCAGGTATGGGGGAGGGTGAAAGATCAGAGAAGCAGAACAACCAGCCACTCGTTCTTACTTCTATGAAATTCCCAATGGTAATAAAGCATATCCCTAGCATACAAAAGGGAATCCCACACCGGTTTCATGTGCACTAGGCAGACACTCTACCAACCGAGCAACATCCCTGCCCTACAAATAAGGAATTATTATTCTTATTTATAATGAGGTAATCAGAGCCAGAAAGGTCAAACAGCTCATCCACAGTCACAGAACTGATGTCTGACAAGCAGAACAAATCTGCTCTTGGGGTTCTGTCTTAAGTGAGGGTTCTACTGTTGCGAAAAGACACCATGACCACAGCAACTCTTATAAAGGAAAACATTTAATTGTGCCGGGCTTGCAGGTTCAGAGGCTTGGCCCATTGTCATCACGGTGGGAAGTGTAGTGGAATGCAGCCAGACATGGTGCTGGAGAAAGAACTGAACGTTCTACATCTGGATCCACAGGCAGCAGGAAGAGGATGCCACAGTGGGTCTGCCTTGAGCACCTGAGACCTCAAAGCCTGTCCCGAGAGGCATACTTCCTCCAACAAAGGACACACCTCCTAATACTGTCATGCCCTGTGAGCCTTTGGGGGGTGGTCATTTTCTTTCAAAGCACCATGGGTTCCTAGCCCAGTTCTCATAAGCTCAAGTTGAACTCAGCTGATAGACAGCCTACCAGCTGAGGTGAGGAGGTATGAGGCCCCAGGTTCGATTCCCTAGTACGACATAGAGGGGGTGTGGTGAGTTACACAAGTTGTCAGTCTGACCCAAAACCAAGTATTTACAATAAAGAGGCATTTAAGTCTGGCCCTGGAGTGGAAACCTCTGCTCATCTCCCTAGCTTAGATTCGTGTCCGGTAATGAGGATAATGATTAGATGATCAATCGATTGAGCATGGACTCATGTCTGATATGGTGCCCAGCTCTGACGTAGATGAGGGCTGTTCAGGGGTCCTCATCGTGACTCTCAAAATGATTCCTACGTGAGGAAAGGAGCCCCGAAAGGTGAGATGGTGTCTCACTCCACGACTCCGTGAGGCTCTGGAAAAAGAGATGGCTGACCACATGTCTCCTCCGCTGTCCTTCTACGCCTCACGCCTCGCCTCCAGGTTTCATTAATTCCCCCCTTCCCTTCTGACACAGCCTGTGGCAGCAGAGTGGGAAGTGGACCCAGCCCCAGGAGGCCCCAGCTGAGGACTAACCAGTTCCCCATCTGCCCCGTGCAACAAAGAGAACATGAGCAAGAAAAGCCCACAAATGGATGGGAAAGAAGCAGCTGCTTAAAAGTCTTGGCTCACTAGCTGGATAACATCCTCTGGACCATTTTTCCTTTCAAAGTCAAGGAAATTCTCTACTTCTATTGGCTTTTATTAATTTTTTTAAAATTTATATGTGTGTGTGTGTGCTTGCCTGCTGGTTTGTTTGTGCATCATGTGTGTGGGGGGGGGTGTCCATGTAGGGTGTTGGATCCCCTGGAACTGGAGTTAACAGGTTGTAGTGAGCTACCCTGTGTGGCTGTGGGATCTGAACCAGGTCCTCTATAAGAGCAGTACATTCTCTTAGCTGTTGAGCCACCTCTCTATCTCTTTCCCGCTCTTGTCTGTCTGTCTGTCTGTCTGTCCCTGTCTCTATTTCAGATCCTGCATCCCTGGTGTCTTTCTTTCTCCTGTAATGCGAGGCCCTGGTAATTTTGGCAGGTGGCCTCTCAACTCAGATCCCTGCCTGGACCTAGGAGAGAGAAGCAGTAGGAGAAAGAAGACGAGCATTGCCTGAATCCATGTGACTTCCACATCCAGCGATACAGTGCCTGTCCTATCTGATTTATTCTGGATATGTAGGTCAGTGTATTTTCACACAGTGTCACAACCCGATGGGAGGCAGAGACCTGAAAGTGAGTCAGAATGTGTTTGACAACAGCCTCAATCCCACCACATCTCGGGAAATCCTGTAGGATGCGTTAAGTAGGCAACAGATAGGAAGAGACAGAAGGCAGGATGTTGGGACCTCAAACTCCAATTCTGCATCTTCTTCATAGCTATGAAATACCAATTGTAAGTCAAACCCAAAGGGAAGATTTTCCCTCAGCAAATCTCTGAGGTGTTTTTGTTGCTGTTTTGTTTTGAAACCACGTCTCATGTAGCCCCAAATGGCTTTAAGCTCACTACATAGCTGAGAACATTACTGAACTGATCCCGATCCCCCTGCCTCCACCTACCGAGCGCTGGGATTACAGGTGTGGACCACCACACGTGTTTTATTCAGTGGCAGGGATAAAACCCAGGGCTTTCTGCAGGCTGGAACTGAGCTGCACCCCAAGCTTGAGAAGAATTTTCATGAATAATTTTTACCTCTAGCTGCCCAATGCTAGCTACTTATGAACAGTGGGTTGAACCAGGCAAAATACCTATCTGCATTTCTGATTACTATTTTGTGTCAAAGGTGAAACCGGGAGCCTTTTCCTTAATCACCATTTGAAAGTGCTGAGAGACTAGAGTGTTGAGAAACTCTGTGTTACCATGGTTACAACTTAGTTTAAATGGATGGGCATTAGCCTGGTGGCACTGATTGAAATGGAAAAGTGAGAAAAGTTTAGGGGCTGAGCAGCCCCAGAGCCACATCCTGGCTCTGTGACTCTTGGGAGTTTACCTTGGCCAAACTGCTCTATCTGAGCCTTGGGGTTTGATTTATTTGCTTGTTTGTTTGTTTGTTTGTTTCCCACACCTATAAAATGGTCTCTCTATAAACTCCCCCAATGATTCTTAAAGTTTCCTAAACCAACATGGGTACCTGATGGAAATGCAGTTTCTCAGGTCCTACCACAGGTCACCAAGTGGCCGGGTCTCTGGGGAAGCTCCCAGCCATCTGTGTTTCCCCAATATGCCCTGTGGACAGTGGTAACATTAATGTTTGAGGGTCACTGGCCTGGCTGCAGATCTAGCTCGGTTGATAGAGTCTTGCCTACCGTACATGAAGCATTGAGATCTGTCCCTAGTACTTGGCGCTTGCCTGTAATCCCAGCCCCGGGGAGGAGAAGGAGGCAGGGGACCTGGCGTTCAGAGTCACTAGGGTTAGGGTGGGATTCTTAGGGTCAGAAAGGGAGAGAGAGTGTGAATCGGTGGTCCGCCTCATAGCAGGTGTTTCGCTTTGACTGTGTCTTGTCCTTGTCTGGCAACGCTGATGTCTTAGTCCTTGCTATACAGATTGTGACAGTCTGGAGGCATGGACCTCCAATTTCTAAATCGAATCTTTAAATATGAACTCTAAAGATGCATGCCTTTAACCCCAGTACTCGGGAGGCAGAAGCAGGTAAATCTTTGGGTTCAAGACCAGTCTGGCCTATGTAGTGAGTTCTAGGCCAAACAAACCAACAGAAATGATGTTCCTGGTGCCTCTGGTGTGTGGTCATGGTTGGAGCCCATGTGCCACAGCTTTGTTCAGCATTAACCAAGGTAACGTGTCCTGGGGAATCAGCACGTTGTCAGGCACACAGCAGACACGGTGTATGTCAGCCTCCTCTAGCGGTCACTGATTGGATTCCAAGGTAATGTGTCCTGGGGATCAGCATGTTGTCAGGCACACAGCAGACACGGTGCAGGTCAGCCTCCTCTAGCGGGCACTAATTTGGTTCCAAGCTGTTTTCATGGCAGTTTCACACCACATGGAAATTCACCCACACCTTGGCTCAAGTGGTTTTCTCCACATGGCGCAACTATGGCTGGTTTTAAAAGACTCTCGTTTATCCTTTTCTGGAGTTTGGACATGTATTATTACAGCTGAATCACAAAAATAAATGAAGCTAAATTTTTGTTTTTCCCTTTAAAATTTTTATACCTATGAATTACGGATGCACATGCAAAGCTTGCTTGTAACACGTGAGAGGGCAGAAGGAACTAAGTTTTTGTTTTCCGCTTTTAAACTTTATTTCTGTGTTTGTGGAGGTCAGAGGGCAGCCTGTGGAGTGGACTCGCTCCTTCTACCATAAAGGCTCTGGGCATTGAATTGTCAGGCTTTCCAGCAAACATTTTTACTTGCTGAGCCACCCTGCCAGCTCCGACTGCAAATTTTAACAGAGCAAGTCTTTCCTCCGAGGCTCTTGGCTTGTGACTGTCCTGTCGACTGGTCACCTGGGAATACACGTCATTTTCACTTAGCAGATGAAGGAACCCGATGGTGGGGATCTACCGCACCTGAGTTCGTTCTGGGTTCTGCTGAGAGAGTCGGAAGAGTGAATGGATAGGACCAATACCACAGACGGCTCTTCAACAGAGTATCTCTCCTGTCACCAGAACAGAGTCCATTTGCCCCTTCAGAGCCACCCTGAGCTCCTTCAGAGAGAGAAGCAGTGAAGTACAACATGAACATGTATCCACACTCCACTGTCACGAGTGTCTCCAGTCCCCTAGCCACCAAATGATGAAGTGCTGAACCATATCTGATTTATTCTGGAGGTATGTGCCATTTTATTTTCACACGGTACTAATACGACAAAAGTCAAAGACTGGAAATTAATCAGACCCCACATACACTTCCAAAACCCCACCAGCAACTGCCCTCATATCCATGCCTCACTGGGGAGCAAGCTCTACCCTGCAACTCAGATTTACTCACTTACCTACTCTGCATGTGGAACTGGTATAAACGTGTTCCTGTGGTTGTGTATGTGAGTCCACGCGGTCCATCTGCACATGTGTATGCACGCATGTGTCGGCCAGAGGTCTACACGGGTTCTCCACCTTCTTGTGGAGGTGTGTTGCTCACTGACCTTGCAAGGCTGACAAGCCAGTCTCCCTGTCTTCCCCCAGCAGCACTAAGACTGTAGTTGAACGCCATCATGCTAAGCTTGTTACATGGGTGTGAAGGACTTGGGTCTCCATGCTCATGCAGCAAGTATTTAACTAAGACATCCTTCCATCCCCATATTGATTTATTTAGAGACAGGCTCTCATGAAGTCCAAGCTGGTCTCTAACTAGCTATGTAGTCCAGGATGGCTTGGAGTTCTGCTCCTCCTGCCTCTGTCTTCTGAATGCTGGCATTTTAGGTGTGAGCCAACACACCAGGTTTAGGTAGTGCCGGGTCAACCCAGGGCTGTCAGCATGCTAGGCAAGCATTCTGCCTACTGAGCTACATCCCCAGCCGGCAACTTGCATTTTTAAATTTTATTCTCTTAAATTGGCGTGCAAAGAATTAGGTATCATAATGAAACTTTATTTTCTCAAATTTTAACGTATTTGTTCTCTCTCTCTCTCTCTCTCTCTCTCTCTCTCTCTCTCTCTCTGTGTGTGTGTGTGTGTGTGTGTGTGTGTGTGTGTG
>NC_022015.1:86642247-86654592 GCF_000317375.1 Microtus ochrogaster
TCTCTCTCTCTCTCTCTCTCTCTCTCTCTCTCTCTCTCTGTGTGTGTGTGTGTGTGTGTGTGTGTGTGTGTGTGTGTGTGTGTGTGTGTGTGTAAGTGATCCCCTGAAGCTAGCTAGAGAGGCACAGGCAGTTGTTAGCCTCCTGATGTGGGTGTTGGTACCAAGCTTGACTCTGCTGTGTAAGCAGTACATGCTTTTAACCACTGAGAAATCTCTCCAGTCCCATAATAGCACTTTCAAACCTTGTGTGTCCTAATTGGTTTTCCTCCCACACATCCATCCCCTCCTCTGCCCCCTTGTTTTCTTTCCCACCTGATTCCTTTCTACTTTCATGTCACATGCATTTGTCTTACATTTTAAAAGTGTGTGTGTGTGTGTGTGTGTGTGTGTGTGTGTGTGTGTGTGAATAACAGTGCGTCCTGGTACACACAGATGGGTGAAAGATTACTTGCAATCATCAGTTCCCCTCCCCTGTGGGGTGCGGGTCTTGGCGTAGAACTAAGGTTGCCACGGTTGGTGCCAGGCACCTTTACCCACTGAGGTATCCTGCCAGACCGTGCTACCTTTATTTTAAAGGACCCACGTCGCACAGCGTGGTGTCATAGAAAAAGTAGCCACCACCAAGATGTCTGATTCTGCTTCTAGAGTAACTGCCCTTGTAGATACGCTGCTTACCACATATTTATACTGGCTTGTCACTTCACAAGGTGGGCAGCGGAGTCTGAGGCTGTGTACAAGGATTTACAAATAAGCGGCTCTCAAACCTGAGGTGAGTCAGAATCACTTGTTCAGTCCCAAGTGTCTCAGTCAGAGCTTCTGACTCAGTGGACAGTATGTCCAACTTGTTAGTCCGCTTGTCTGCCTGACATGGACGTTCCATCATGCTGGAAGGACCACATTTTCATTCATATATGTCCTTGGAGCCAGACGTGGTGGCACATATATCTCTAATCCCACTATTCGGAGGCAAAGGCAGGCAGTTCTCTGTTAATGAAGTTTCTGTGTCCTGCCCAGTCCTGAAACCACTTCCAAATAATCACTCAGAGGCTGATATTAATTATAAATGTTTGACTGATGATTCAGGCTTATTACTAACTAGTCCTTACATTTAAATTAACCCATTTCTATTAATCTATGTGTAAAAAAGTTACACCGTTTCCTGGAGCTGGAGGAGATTGCTACATTTCTGCAGGGGCCTCCCCTTTATCAGAGTGTTAACAAAAGAAGAAACATCTTGGGCCAGAGAAGAAAAAGATAGTTCTTCTAGGATGTTCCCTTAAGGGAACAGAGCAGAGCACAACTGTAGCCACTCTTCAGGAGAAGACCAGGATGGCTATATTCTGTGAGGAAACCATTCCCCACCACACCCCAGCTTCAGGTAGCCTGGTTTCCCAATAGTCAGGACACCTGTCCTTCAGGGCTGAGCTGTCCTATTGCGCCTCTACCCCCCAGATCTGTCCTATTGCAGATCTAAGTATATATAGCTTGGCTTCCTGATAAGTCAGGATATCTCTGCAACCCTGCAACTGTAACATATAACCCGACACTATGTATTGTCACGTGACCGTGGCTTTTACCACTCTGCTGGATAACCCAACACTATGTATTGTTGCCTGGCCGTGGCTTTTACCACTCTGCTGGATAACCCGACACTATGTATTGTAGCGTGGTTGTGGCTTTTACCATTCTGCTGCAATGTTGTTTCTTGAGCAGCTGCTGGATCTCTCCTGACTCCACTCTCTTCTCCTGTATCTCTGTTTAGATTTCCCACCTGGCTCTATCCTGTCTTGCCATTGGCCAAAGCAGCTTTATTTATCAACCAATTAGAGCAATACATATTCCCAGCATACAGAAGACCACCCCACAGCAGATCTCTGTGAATTAGCACTCAACCTGGTCTACACAGCAAGTTGTGGGCTACATAGTGAGACACTACTTGAAAAAAAATTAAATACATGTATCTGCCATTATGCTTTGTTCTTATTCATGGCCTCCTCTGCTGACTTCCTCCACTCCACACCCCCACCCTTCTTTCTTGTTGCATTCATTCCATTGCTCTGCCTTTTCCTCTCCATCCTCCTCTCTCTTAAGATCTCTTCTTCTCCTTTTCCGGTGTCCTTTATACTTTCATGACCCCCCCCCACACACACACACACATGCATGCCTCACATAAAGGATGTGATATTCATGGGACTGGAGAGATGCCTCATAAGTTAAGAGAACTGGCTGATCCTCCAGAGGTGCAGAGCTCAATTCCCAGCTACCACATGGTGGCTTGCAACCATTTTGTAATGAGATCTGGTGCCCTCTTCTGGTGTACATGCAGGTGTACAAGCAAGCAGAAATGTGATATTTATTTTTCTCAGTTTGACTTATCTTCTTAACATAATTTCTAGTTGTTTTCATTTTCTTGCATGACTTCATTTTTCTTTATATCTAATTAAATTCCATTGTGTGTATGCATGGTTAATCATCTAGACTGATTCTGCTTCTGAGCTCTGTGGATAATGCAGCAATAGACCTGGATGTGCACATCACTGTGGTCTATTATTTACTGAGGGTAAGGTGTGTATTGCCTGAGTGGCATCGCTAGTAGGTAAAGCCAGCATGTCACTGCACCTACATCAAAGATGCTACTAGAGAAGAGACCTCCCCTGTAGTGTCAAAGGATCTGACAGCATTGATCTGTCAGGGGGAAATGTGGAAAAGACAGTCAGGGCATGTGGTCATGCTGAACCCACCCTTTATTTCCTCTTTCCTTCCTTTCTTTCTTCCTTCCTTTTCCTTCCTCCCTCTCTTCCTTCCTTCGTTCCTTCTTTTTCCTTCCATTTCCTTCCTCCCTCTCTTTTTCCTTCCTTCATTTTTTTTTAAATAGGTTCTTCTCTCATACAATACACCCCGACCACAGTCTTCATTTTTTTTAAATAGGTTCTTCTCTCATACAATACACCCCGACCACAGTTTCCCCTCTCCCCACGCCTCTCAACTCCACTCGCCATCTTTCCTCTCTCTCCTCCAGCTCCACTCCCCCTTCATTTCCCTTCAAAACAGAACAGGTCTCCGAGACAAAACAACCAAACACGACAAAATAAGATACAAAAAGATAAGGCAAAAGCCCTCATATCAAGGCTGGATAAGGCAACTCAATAGGAGGAAAAGAGTCCCAAGATCAGGCAAAAGAGCCAGAGACCCACCCTCTCCCACTGATAGGAGTTCCACAGAAACAACACGCTAACAAGCACAACCTCTACACAGAGGACCTGGTGCAAACCTCTACGGGCTTCATGCTTGCCGCATTATCTCCATGAGCCCATGTGAGCCCTGCTTAGCTGATCCATGTGCCATGTTGTCCTGTATCCTCCATCCTCCCTGGCTCCTACTGTCTTTCCTCCCTATCTTCCACATGGTTCCCTCCTGATGGAGACCTCCAGTTTAGGCTCCAGTTTGGCATAATGTCTGGCTGTGGGTCTCTCCCACTCCCATCTGCTGCCAGAGGGAAGCTTCTGTGATGATGGCTGAACAAGGCACCAATCTACAAGTATAACAGAATAGCATTAGGAATCATTTCATTTATTTATTTGTTCATTTAGTCAGTCATGTTTAATTCTACCCTAGGTTCCTGACCCTGCAAGGCCACCATTGTCTCAAGGCCAAACTGGTGCTCACCACAATGATCCCTAGAAGCAGTTAGTCCAGGACACCGTGACGCTGAAAAACTGCCGGCCTGGTCATGTAGAACCCCCATGAAATCTGTCATTTCAGGGGCCAGGAAGATAGCTCAGGGATATGTTGAATTAAGAGCAGCTGGCTGTGCCCCCAGAACCCCGGCCGCCTCCGGCTAGCTTTACCCGAAATAATTACACGGAAACTGTATTCTTTTAATCACTGCCTGACCCATTAGTTTCAGCCTCTTATTGGCTAGCTCTTACATATTGATCTAACCCATTTCTATTAATCTGTGTGGCCCAGGAGCCGCCTTACCAGGAATGATCTTAACCTGCGTCTGTCTGCAGTGGGGGAACCATGGCGACTCCCTTACTCAGCTTCTTTCTCCCAGCATCCTGTTCTGTTTTCTCCACCTACCTAGGGGTTGGCCTATGAAATGGGACTAGGCAGTTTCTTTATTAATAAGAAATCATTCCCACATCAGGGATAAAGGTGCCTTCCCCCAGGAGGACAGCCCAAGTTCTGTCTGTGGAAGCCCATAATGGAAGGGAGAGAACTGACTGCATCAGACATCTTTTATCTCCACACTTGCATGGTGGCACTTATCCCAAATGGATAAATTTAATTACCAAATTCAAGCAGTCTCTTTGAAGGCTTCTGTGTAGTATTTCTCCACTCTCCTGCCTATCGTGGCTGTCGTGCGGTTAGCAGACTGGGCTCTGCCTCTTCCTGTACCAGTCATTCCTCTACCACCCACATTGCTAGCCTTGCTCTGCCGCCCCACACGGTACTGTCAATCACAGACTGGTCCAGCACAGCTCTCTGGTTCTTTATGGCTTTTCTTCTCTGTGCCACGAAAGCTGACACGGTACCTTAACGTCTTCCTGCTCCTACCAACAGAGGGCCTGGCCTGCAACAAGAAACAAGACCCCCTATAAGTAAAGATTAGGACTAGGTACTGTTGAAAGATCTGCACAGCATTGCCACGCCCAAGCTTTCACCGCGGCTTCAGAATGGCCTCTGGTAGATGTCACCCCATTGCCAGACAAAGACACAATGGTTCAGGTAAACACCTCAATTCGGCAAATGTGAGTAACACAACTTCGGCAGCTCTGACTGGGTTCTCCCGCCGTCCACCCTAGATGCCTCTCTAAATTTCTCTCCCCGACTCTTTTCTTCACTTTGCATATTAGCAGGAATGATTCATTATGAGTAAGTAGACGAGGAGCTCTAATTACAGGGCTCTGAATGGGAATGTTTAATTACATAGCTACACATATGATTTATCAACCAGTTTTGATCGTTGACAATTCCCTTTAAAGAATTCTTTTCCCCTAAAAATTAAAATAATGTATTTTTTAATTGGCCCTGGGATGCTTTGTTTGCATTCTAATAAAGAACTGACTATTTCATATAAGTGTCATGGTATGGAAGCAATTGGTCTAATGTCAGACAGGCATTCATTCCTGGCAGATGGCTCGTGGTTCAGTCTGAAACTTCACTGGCTTACCTAGGAACAATAACAGTTTTCTAGACTAAGTCATAGGAACTTGGGAGGCGCCAACCTTCAAGAAACCCCTAACACCTTGCTCTTCGCTCTCTTTCGGCAACACCTTTCCAAATAAATAGTACCCAGGAATCAGACAGGCACAGATCTGGCCTTGCCTTGCGGAAGGAAGATGTGAGGGCCGTCAAAGCCAGGACAACAGAAAGGGTCAAAAGTGCCCATGTCTCCGAGACAGGCCAAGAACGAGGAATCAGATCAATGTTCCTGAATCAAAGGTACAAGTTAGACTCAAGACTGGGTTTCAGGAACACGGGCGATGCCTGGAAGGTGACTGGGCTGGAATTGTTACTCAGCTTCTGAGTTCCCCAAAGTGCCACCTCCAAATAATCCTTTCTCTGGATGCTGAGGCTGTCTTAACCGTCCCTGAAACTTCCTGCCTTTCATTTTATAGGCCGTCATCTCTACTTCTGCCCAGAGAAGTCAAATTCAAATGAGTGTGTGTGTGTGTGTGTGTGTGTGTGTGTGTGTGTGTGTGTGTGAGACCAATACAGCCTATAAATGGAAGAAACCAAGATTCAACTGTGAGTAGAATTTCATTAATTAATGTGGTCAATAAATGCTGACTCAGAGACAGCTGAATGATCAAGAGTGTAGTGGGGGCTGGGAGTGTAACCCAGGGGTAGAGAGCTTGCCTAGCAAGCAAAAAGTCCTAAACTTAATCCTCAGTACTGGGAGAGACAGTCCTGAGGAAAGGGTAAGGCTTCCGGTGAAGGAGGAAGGACGGTTTCCTGCAAAGCTTCACAGGAGAGAAAATGTGCCCAGGAAGAGGCTCACAACTTGGCTTCCTTCTATTCCCCCCACTGGCGTGTCCAGCCAGGGCCTCAACTGGTGTCCCTCTCCTCCCTTCCTGAACAAACTCCTCATGGGAAAGCTGACTCATAAGACCACTTAGAGCTTCTTGTGCCTGGGGAGGAAACTGTACCATCAGCAGGGAGCAAGCTAGGGGTGGCTGGGTCGCAGTGAGGCACTGGCGGCATCCAACGGGAACTGTTTTCCAGTGAGTGCTATCTTAGCTTCTCTTCCTAGAAGAGATCTCCAGCGCTGCCCCCACCTGTGTCCTGAAACAGCTGCTTTCCCTCCAGTTTGTCTAAATTTGAAGTGAGGACTGTGAACCTTTGATATCTCGGGTTCTAACAAACTGGGGCACAACACTCTTCCTTCCTTTTGGGTCATGGTTTCTCTGAGATTCCGCCAAGAATCTTTTCTGAATGGCCATCTTCTTCAATAAGTTGGCTGTGAATTTTTAGAAAATTCATGGAAATCCTAAAATTTAAACCAAGATTCTTGGTTCAAAATAACATTAACCAGTTCTAAAATGAAACCCTAGATCTCTCTCTCTCTCTCTCTCTCTCTCTCTCTCTCTCTCTCTCTCTCTCTCTTCTTACTTTGCAGCCTTGTGAAAAATAAAAAATTAGCACCAATACACCAATATTTCAGTATTGCTAGTACAAAAAGAAAGCCGATTCTGCAGTACCTGTTCCTAGAAGACGCTGGTGATGTCTGTTAAAGTAAGCAAGGTAATGGCACTTGTCACCAGACTCAGGGATGTTCCTTTTCTTTCTTCCTACACTAAGCAGCCGCTATCTGCGCACTTCAGGTGTCCCATAAAATCCTCTGTTGACTCCTGGACCTGCCAGGCAATTCTTGTCGGTGATGGGGCCACTTGTTCCACTTAGAGCGACTATGGCAGACCCCCCATCACTTTGCCTTCCGTCTCCCTGCCCTCACCCTATTCGATGGTCACAAGAAGCTTTCTGGAACCCAGATTTGGACTGTGATGTGTTTTTCACAGCATTAAGTATGGGTTTTTTTTTTTTTTTTTAGCATTTCTTCAAGGAAAGTAAAAATGGTTGTTCGCTATATATTATTGTCAATATAAGTCAGGTACTGACTAAATCATCAGATTGTTTTATTTAAATCTCTCAATAGCCCTAGACATAGATGTCTAAGAGTCTAACCTCTCAAGCTGGCTCAAACTCAATTCAGAATCTAACACTTACCAGTTGTCCACAGATCAATTTACCTCTGTGTATCTGATGTCCTCCTCTGTAGAGTGGGGATGATTGTAGAAATGACTTAGAGGGACACCATAAAGATCAAAGGAGAACACATAGATTTCCAATTATATGTAATATGTCAGATCACATTTTATAGGCATATTTTTGGAAACAAGATTTTATATGTCCCAGGACAGTATGGAACTCACGGTGTAGCCAGAGATTTTCTAGTGTTTCTGCCTCCATCTCCCCTGCGCTGGGCTCTCAGGCAGGTGGCACCATCCTTGGTGTCTTAGTGACCATTCTCTGGCTGTGAAGAGACACCATGACCAAGACAATACTTATAAAATACAGCATCCAATCGGGGGCTTGCTTATAGTTTTAGAGGGTTAGTCCGTGATCATCCTGGCAAGGAGCAGACGGGCATAGCACTGGAGCAGTAGCTGAGAGTTTACGTCTTGATTCATAGGCCAGGAGGGTGCTTCAAGTATCCTGCCAGGGAAGAGACTTGAAAGCATTTTATGTGCATGCGTGTTTTCCCTGCAGGTATGTCTGTGCTCCCCATGTGCACAGTGCCTGACAAAGCCAGAAGAAGGTATTAGACCCCCTCCCCCCGGAATTTAAGTCATGGGCCCTTTTGAGCTGCTGCGTGGGTGCTGAGAATTGAGCCTGGGTCCCCTGGAAGAGCATCCAGTTCTCTTCACTTCTGAGTTATCTCTCTGTTCCCTAAATTTTTAAAAAAAGATTTTATTTTTAGTTATGTCTCTGGACACATTTGGATGTATGTGCACATACATGTATATGCAGGTGCCTTCAGGGGGCAGTAGGGGGCATCAGATTCCCCTGGAGATAGAGTTATAGAAAGTTAGCAGGCACCCGATGTTCGTAAGGTAAACAAACTCAGGTCCTCAGCCAGAGCCGCAAGTGCTCTTTACCACTGAGCCATCTCACCAGTCCCAACAGCAATAACTTCTCAATAAATACTCATTAAAACCAACTGTAACACAAGCACTTTCTTAGGGTGAGTGTGGGTGAGTAGATGCAGTTCCTGCTGTTATAGCTCCTGCAGGGTCCTATGGAAGCAGACAAAGAAGCAATCATCGCACAAAGGCAAGAGGAACAGCCCAGGCTTCTGTGAGAACACAACCTGTCAGCTTCTGACCTGAAAGATCTGAGAACCGGTCTCAACAGATGTGCTAAGTCCTGAAGGAGGACCAGAAGTCATCAGTGAGGACTGGGAGGAGCGGGTAGTAGTTCAAGCTTCCTGACACAAGGTCAGGTGATCTGAATGTGTAAAACCGCGAAGACCAAGCCGTAAATGCGCTCGTGTGTAGGAACAAAGAGCAATGGACAAAGCGCCATGATGAATGTCTTGTCAACCACAGAAGGAAGCTGAGTGTCGTCTGGTTAAAAAGAGAACACTGAAAGCTTTTAGGCAGTAGAGGAATGACAATCCAGAGCTGGAAACTGTCGCTGTGGTCGGTGTGGCTGCAAACCCAGATGAGCTGTATAAGCCGGCCCCAAGGAGCAGGGGAATAACAGGCTGGTGAGTAACCTCTGCCCAGAGATACGGACGATGTGCTAGGAGCCTGTTACCTACACGTTCAGGACGTTTCTCATTCTGAGTGGAGTTGCCCTCTGTCGTTCTTCCAATCACAGAGATGGGCTCATTAGCAGAAGCAGGTATCGTAAGCACGAGTTCCCATGGCCCTGGAGGCATGGCAGTTTTCACCACACAACTAGAAGAATGGGCTGTTTATCAAGAGTGAAAGCCCATTGCGTTCTCAGCAAGTCCCAACGAGGGTCAATATTTTTCATAAGGTGCTGATGGGGGAGGTCCATCTGTCTATGTGTTGCTTTTATTGGTTAATGAATAAAGAAACTGCCTGATAGGGCAGAGTAGAGCTAGGTGGAGAAAACTAAACTGAATGCTGGGAGAAGGAAGGTGGAGTCAGGAGAAGCCACATAGCCTTGCCAGAGACAGACGCTGGAACTTTACGGGGTAAGCCACAGCCTTGTGGCAATACACAGATTACTAGAAATGGGTTAAATTAATATGTAAGAGCTAGCTAATAGAATCTAGAGCTAATAAGCCAAGGAGTGATTTAATTAATATAGTTTCTGTGTGATTATTTTGGGTATGAGCAGCCGGGAACAAACAAGCAACCTATTACAACAAGGCACCTTGATTAATCTTGGAAAACTAAGAGAAGAAAAGAAAAAATCCATAAAATAAATATGATCAGTAACAAGTCCAGCAAGGTTGCATGTTGTGCTAAATGGTTTTATGTCAACTTGACACAAGCTGGAGTTATCAGAGAGGAGGGACCTCAAATGAGAAAATACCTCCAGGAGATCCAGCTGTAGGGTATTTTCTCAATTAGTGATGGGGGGGGGAGGGGATGACCCAGACCATTGTGGGTGGTGCTGTCCCAGAGTGAAGGTGTAAGTCACAAACAATCCCACAACAGTTTGGAATTATGATTAATAGAATGATTATTTATTTAAAGGGGAAAAACTTAAAGATCACTGTCCCAGACAGCAGCCCTCTGTGCGATCGGGAAAGGAGTCTGGTAGCCGGAAGCAGAGCCTGAAGCGGGGCAGGAAGCAAGAGAGGGTGAGGAGGGCTGTGCTGTATTTTTAATAGAGAGGGAGACCATGCCCCATTGGGCTGGTATCTCAGCGGCTATTGGCTGGAGGAGTGGAAGGAGCTCCTGCAGCACCTGGGCTGGTGGTCCTGGGTTCTGTAAAGAAAGAAGCAGGCTGAACAAGTCATAGAGAGCAAGCCAGTAAGCAGCTCCCCTCCATGGCCTCGGCATCAGCTCCTGCCTCCAGGTTCCTACCCTGTTTCTGTCCCAACTTCCTTCAATGATGGACAATGATGCAGAAGTGTGGGCCAAGGGGGCTCAGTGGTTAGAGCTCTGGCTGCTCTCCCAGAGATCCTGAGTTCAACTCCCAGCACCCACATGATGGCTCACAACCATCTATAGTGGGATCTGATGCCCTCTTCTGGCATAAAGTCATACATGCAGATAGAGCACCCATACACATAATAAATTAATTAAAAATAAGTGTAAGCCAAAGAAACCCTTTCCTCCCCAATTTGTTTTCTGGTTATGATCATCACAACAATAGAAACACTGGCTAAGACACTTGTATAAGATAAGTAAATAAGCCAGGCACGGTGGTATATGCCTTTAATGTCAGCATTTCAGAGGCAGCGAGGGGGGTAATCTCTATGAGTGAAGTCAGCCTGGTCTGCACTGTACCAGGCCAGCCAACACTGTATATACACTGAGATACCATCTCAAATCAATCAAACAAAAGACTAACATGACAGCAACAGAAAAAGATTAACAGAAGATTAAAGACGTAGGTTGGGTTCAGTGGGGCAGGACTCAGGGAGGTGACCTCTGAGGTTGAGGCCAGCCTGGTTTACAGAATGAATTCCACAACAGCCAAGACTACACAGAGAAACTGTGTCTCAAAAAAAACCCAAAACAAAACAAAAGAAGTTGCTGAACTCCTGATTTGATTAGGCCTCTGAGTAGCTGATCTTCCTGAGACATCGGCAAAGGACTAGCTGTCTTTTTCTGGATATAATAAACCAGAAAGATTCCAAATCAGAGGACAAAAAGAAGAATAGATCTACATCTACCCATTTAGTAAGATTGCCACCCACCCTTCCACACCATACCCTCCAGTCAGGAGACAAACAATTCTCCGCTGAAGACTCTAGCGTGAGAGAGATGACTGACGTATGCCTTCATTCCTGTATGAACATCCCTGCCAGATCACCATGTACTGAAGCTCAGTAACCACCAAACCCATCTAGATACAGGAAACTTGGCTTTGGTTATACGTGGCCTAATCTACAAGAATGATCCAACAGAATAAAAGAGTTTTGAAGCAACATAAAAGAAGTTATCATTACTATCTTCAGAGATACAAAGAACAAGACATTGGAACAAGAATAAAATAGTTTGTTAATGTTTAGAAAGTGTTTAGAGGAACATTATCCAATAGAGAGTTTCTGTGATGATAGACAAGCCCTATAGCTATGCTATCTAGTGTGGTAGCTGTATCTGGCCAGAAAGCACTTGAACTGTGTTCAATACAACTCTGGAATTGACTTTTGATTGGACATTTAATTTTAATAGCCACATAGACTACTGGATATCATACTAAGCTGTATGGTTCAGTGGTTTAGAGCATTGGCTACTCTTCCAGAGGTCCTGGAGTTGATTTCCAGCACCAACATGGTGGCTTATAACCATCTGTAACCATTTATATGGAATCTGATATCGTCTTTTTACCTCTGTGGGTACAAGGCACACACGTGGAACCCAGACATATATGCAGGAAAAAAACATTAGTCCATAATAAATTAAATTAAAATTTAGAAAAAGACAAAAGTCAGCTCTTCGAAAAATGTAGTAGTCAAAATGATGGGCTGGAGAGATGATTCAGAGAGTAAATTGGGTGCTATAGCACATTCTGTAATGCCAAGGACGGGGGAATGGGCACTGAAAAATCTCTAAGGCTCACTGGCCAGGCAATCTAAACAAACTAGTGATCTCCAAGTTCAGTAAGAGACCCTGACTCAAAAAATGAAGTGAAGACACCACATGACATACAATGAAAAATTTACTAGATGCATTAGTACATAAAGTCAGCTAGATTAGCAAAGTCTTAAGTGCGTTATACATAATAATTCATTTAAAATGTCACACGATAAGAAAGAAATAGAGAAATGGAAAGTTCTTGCTTACAAGCATAAAGGCCTGGGTTTGATCTCCCACACTGCGTAAACTGGGGGCAGTGGTAACAAACCTATAATCCCAGCACCCAGATAAAGGCAGGGGGATCAATGTTCAGTCATCTTTAGCTACATAGTGAGCCTGAGGTCAACCAAGGCTATATGAGACAATGGACAAGGCAGAAAGAGGAAGAGGAGAAAGGAGGAAGGGAAGGAGGAAGGGAGGAAGGGAGGGAAGAAGGAAGGAAGGAAGGGAGGGAGGGAGGAAGGAAGGAAGGAAGAAGAGAAGGAAGGAAGGAAGGAAGGAAGGAAGGAAGGAAGGGAGGGAGGAAGGAAGGGAGGGAGGAAGGAAGGAA
>NC_022015.1:86654967-86728491 GCF_000317375.1 Microtus ochrogaster
AAGAGAAGGAAGGAAGGGAGGGAGGAAGGAAGGAGGAAGGAAGGAAGGAAGGAAGGAAGGAAGGAAGGAAGGAAGGAAGGAAGGAAGGAAGAGAGGGAGAGAGGGAGAGTGGTGGTTGGGAGGAAATGAGAAATGGGAAAAGTCAGTCCTGAAGTTGAAGTTCAACCTTAATATAAAAGGAGTTCTAGGAAAAGGCCACTTGGAAAAGAAGGAAGGGGGTTATAATAGGAGCTAAATTTAAGATAACATCCTAACAAAGCATACGAGTTGACAAATAAAAAAGACCAGTTGCCTTTTCCCACATCCAATCCCGTTCCTTTTTAGCTTCAGGCTCCACATGTACTTCCTGTTTTGGGGCCAGGGAAATGGTTTCAAAGCTCCATTTGGACCCAGTCTTGAAAGCAATCGATACCACCACCACCAGGTACTTCGAGTCTGATACAAAAATATGGATCTTTTCATGGCAAAATGCCTTGAATCCATCTCTCCACTGCCTCTGGGCCAGTGGACCATCACCCGTGGCAACAGCAGCAGCGGTACTTTCTCAACCTAGAGTCTCCAGAAGAGCGAACTCATGAATGGGCCTTTGCCTCAGGATTCAAGCCCTTCTGTTCCCACAACCTCCCTTGGACTTCTCCCCCAGCTTCCAGGGAGATATCTGAAAGGTGAGATGGGCTTCCATCATCTCCTGCGGAGCACTTCCCAGTGACTTCCTCATCCACCTTTATGGTAAATTCTAAACGTCGCTCCCCTGGTTTCCTGTGTGCGATTTGCTTCCAGCATCTCGCACTCTAAGCCCACAGGCTTCCCCACTGCTACCTCTTACCTGCTCTTTCCTATATGGATTCTCAAGTTGACTTCCCCAGGAAGCTAAGACATGAGCACACAGCTCAACAGCTATAGGGGGAAAGGAAGGAAGCAGGATTAGCTGGAAGTCCAATATTGCTGGACTCTCAACAGAAACCTCATGCGACACACCGGGAAGTTTGAAGGAAAACTATTGAGAGTTGAGGTGTAAGATCCATGCGTACCCCTGTGTCTACAGTCATTGGTGACTCCTCAAAAGTGGGGCCCTCTTCTCGGAGGCAATCAGTCTCCATAGGATGGACAGTTAAGGGTCGGCAGCTGAGGTCTGTCTGTCACGTTGCTGCAATGAATATGCATCATTTGGAGAAAACATAAAAGGTTGTGTTCACTAATATGTGTGGTATTCAGTCTAAAAAGGTGTGTTCACTTATGTGTGTGATATTCAGTCTAAAAAAGGTTGTGTTCACTAATGTGTGTGGTATTCAGTCTAAAAGCAGTAACGGAACCCTTATGAGTGGGCCAACCATGCTCCAAACACCTATTCCTTCTACAGGTAGGTAAACTGAGGCTAAGAGGGAGTATCTCTGCCATAGTTTTATAATAAATAACTAGTATTTGAGTATAAGCTTTTCACTCTTTTGTTTTATTTTTAAGACTTTTTTATTTTATGTGTATGGGTGGTTCACCTGACTATGTATGTACACCATGTATGTGCTTGGTGCCCATGAAGGCTAAAAGAAGGCATTGGGTTCCCTGGACCTGGGCTTACAGACAGTTGCTAGCCACAGGGTAAGTGAACCCGGGAACTGAACCCAGGTCCTGTGCAAGAACAGGATGGGGTTTTAACTGCTGAGCCTCCAGCCCTTAAGTGTAGACTTCGCACAAAGCATTTACCGTTTGCTTTCCATGTCTTAATCACCCAGGACAGTGCTGAGCGGGAAGGACCATCAATGTCTTCATTTTGCACAGAGACGTGGGCTTAGAACAGCCCGCTGTGTTCTCCATCCGAACTCCAACTATTCAGTGGTAGACCTGAGGTTTGGACCATCTGACTCCAGAGTCACCAATAACAACCACTAACACACATGGTTTTTCCTCTGCTTATCAAGCCAGAGTCGTCAGTCTTATGAGATACCGGGGAACATGTGTCTGTATTCGTGCTGTTGCCATTTACATTTTTACATGCGTGACAATTCATATGCCATTCGATAGGAAGAAAACCTTTTTATATTAAAATTGCATACATATATGATGTGATATTTTCCCGCAAGAATGAGTAAACACTGCTATGGTCAGCACAATAATTTCCGTGTTCTGGGGAAGGGGAACGGCTGGAATGGAATTCAGTGCTAGAGGCTACATACACCATGTATGTGCTTGGGCTCCTGTCCTGTTCTTTCTTAATCACCAGGCCTGAAAAACAGCAGGGATGTGTTCAGCAAGGTGGTCCAAACTGAGTTTACAAAAAGGCCCTCACAGAGAGCTTAGAACCCAGACAGGATTCCTCTTTCTTCTCTGATCCAACAACCTGATACATATTTAATTAAAAAATGATGTGAAATGTAAGGATTTCCCTGTGTAAAAATGGCATTAAATTACAATGTATATAATCCAAGAAACCCTACGCTGGGTCAGAAAGGGGGGATTCCTTTGTTTACCAAACATTCACTGCATTTCCAGCAGCTCAGTCCCTGGGTCACATGTTGGAGACTGTTGTAGAGGGTAGGCTGTCAGGTAATACAGTGCATATGTTGGAGACTGTTGTAGAGGGTAGGCTGTCAGGTGATACAGTGCCTCTCAAATGTTAGTGAGAGAAGGATCTTTGTGGAAACTTGTTTAGGATACACAACCTGGAGCTAGGGAGATGTCTCAGAGGCAGAGTGCTTGCCACACAAACATAAGGACCACAGTTTGAATCCCCAGTGCCCATTTAAAAACCTTAGTGTGGTGGCAGGCACCTGTGAGCCTAGCACTTGAGGGACAGAGACAAAAGGGTCTCTGGGGCACCCTGGCCTTCTAATGTGTTGGATCCATAAGCTCCAAGTACAGGGAGACATTCTGTCTTAAGAAGTAGGTGGAAAGTGAGAGAGAAGGAGACTCAACATTTTTCTCTGCCCTCCATGTGCAACACACACACACACACACACAAGCAACGCACAATTCCCAAACTTCTGACTCCCCAAATAGGGGAAGAGCTAAGGAATTGTTGCTATGGGAGGCTGACCCAGATGGCATTGAAGTTGTATCTTGGAAGACTTTGAGCTAGTCAAGGGTTTAAGTTCTGATCAGCTGTGGATGTCAGGAAGTTAGAAGTACGTGCCTTGGAAATCTCTTCAGAGAACCTTGGAAAGACTTCTTAGAGTGGGCAGACAACACAGCAATAAGATAGAAGGGTTCTTTCCAACCAGGAGAAAGACAGAGTGCATGTATCTAAGCAGGAAAAGAAACAAGGAAATGGGGTTTCACTTGAAACAAGTCAGGAGTGTGTGAGTGTGTGTGTGTGAGTGTGTGTATGAGCATGTGTATGTGAGTGTGTGTGTGAGTGTGTGTATGTGTGTGTGTGAGTGTGTGTATGAGCATGTGCATGTGAGTGTGTGTGTGAATGTGTGAGTGTGTGTGTGTGGGTGTGTGTGTAAGTGTGTGTGTGAGTGTGTGTATGAGCATGTGTGTGTGAGTGTGTGTGTGAGTGTGTGTATGTGTGTGTGAGTGTGTGTATGAGCATGTGTATGTGAGTGTGTGTGTGAATGTGTGAGTGTGTGTGTGTAAGTGCGTGTGTGAGTGTGTGTGAGTGTGAGTGTGTGTATGAGCATGTGTGTGAGTGTGTGTGTATGTGTGTGTGTATGACCATGTGTGTGTGTGAGTGTGTGTGTGAATGTGTGTGTGTGTATGACCATGTGTGTGTGTGTGTATGAGCGTGTGTGTGAGTGTGTGAGTGTGAGTGTGTGTGTGAATGTGTGTGTATGTGAGTGTGTTTGAGTGAGTGTGTGTGTATGTGAGTGAGTGTGTGTATTTCTACATCCCTATTTGTAAGCCCTAAAGAGTGGCTGACACCCCTAGAGAGGAGCCCCACATCTGATTGGGAGTTAGGCCCACCGATAAAGAGTGGGCTTCCTAAGCGACTTACCAGACCTGACCAACAAAGCCACAGGGGGTTGGAGGAAGGCTTTCTTTCCTTTCTGCTCTACCGCAGTGGAGGACAACACTGTGGGGCCTGAGAATGACAGTTCTCTTAGCAGCCCCCACCCCAGCTGTTCCTATCCTCCCAAGAGCCCTCCCACCTTCTCCCAAGTGGAGCCAGCTGTTGTCACCAAAGCCACCTGCCTCTTCCCTGGCCTATGAGTCTCCAGTTCCAGAGGCCTCCAGAAAGTAAGGCAGCTTGCAGAAGGAGGGAAAACAAGACAGCCACTAAAATTAAATGGATTGTCTGCAAACGTGTTTTTAATTAAAATTGTGATTCATTTTCATGGGAGAAGAGGCCCCTTAAAACAATTGTGCTCCCTAAGTGGCAGGCGCCAAGCCTAGTTGCTTCACTCAGAGCCAAAGAGGGAAGGGAGGTGACCTGGAGAGGCAGGGGTGGGGGTACTTTCCCTTCTGGGGTGAAGAAAGCAAAGTGGGAAGTGGGGGGAGCTGGGAAGAAAGCTTCCTGGCCTCTACTGCAGTGGGACCAAGCTTGTTGGGGACCAAAAGCTGGGATTCTGTGTTTTCTTTTGTTCCATAAGATTGTGCCACCTTCTCCCTCCTTTTCTTATCCCAGGAGGTCCCCAGCCACCAGCTTTGACAGAGAAGACAGAGCCACCTACAGTCTTGACTTCAGGGCAGCCAGGGTAGCGGAGAGATGGAATCTAGGAGAGAGAGGGAGAGGGAGAGAAAGGGAGGGAGGGAGGGAGGGAGGGAGGGAGGGAGGGAGGGAGGACAGAGAAGTCGGTGTGAGACCGACTTTGAAAAGAAAAAAGTGAACTCTGTGTGGGCTGCGGCTCTGACGTCAGCAGAACCCAGAGCCAGAGACATCCACCCCCCACACACCCGGTCCCTCCTCAGCATTTCAAGGAACTGCTGTACACACTGACACCCCTCCCTGTCTTGGATTCTTCCCCTGGGGAGTGCAAGCATAGCGTACGAATTGGGGTTCAGGGGCTGCCCTGCAACGACCGACTGGAAACTGTGATCTCTGCACCAGCAACACCGACTTGTGGGGATGCCACCCTGTGGACCCTCCGTTATGTCCACTGCTTGAGTTTTTGAGGCGGTCATGTCCACTGCCAGCATCTTCCGGGACCACTCCAACCATCCCTAAGTCCAGACCAAGGCCTCCATCCTGGGCCACAGTCTCCTTCTTATGAGCGGGAGGAAGAGTCCCTCGCCCACACACACCCAGGGATTGATATCTAGTTCGTGTTCTTTTGCTTTCAAGGTTTCTGTTTAAGGGCCAAGAGATTTCTAAGTCAAAAGAAATTAATTAAAATCCTGCTTGTCCAGGACGGCGGATTTGTACAAAATCCCAATGTTTAAAGCAGCTGGAAAACGCTAGAAACACGGAGAGCGTTAGACAGAAACTTGTGCAGGACAGAAAGACTGAGAAATCTATATTTCGGACAAAGAAGGCAAGATCAAAAAGGACTCGGGACCAGAGGCAGGTCACTCAGGGACAAAATGCCGTCCCACCCCCACCCCTGCCCGGCAAAGTTCACTCGCCAGAGTGCCAGTGGTGTGCGGGCCCCCTCCTCCCTGCTCTTCCGGGATGGGACTCGCATCCTAACCCTGAGACTCATCATTTGCTGGACCTTCTCTTTTTCTGTGCGTGTGTGCGTGCGTGCGTGCTTGTATGTGTGTGTGGTTTTTTTATCTTTCAAATATAGGACAAAAATACACTTAATCATCATAGATATATATTTTTCACTCTCACCACATAAATACAAAAACATCCAAAGAGCCAAGACATCCAGAACACAGTTAGTAGCCAGGATTCAGTGACACCTACCCGCGTTTGAATCGTTCGTTATTTTCTTCACTATTTACCTAAGAGCGAAAGAGAGAAAAAGAGAAAGGAACCAAAAGGAAAAAAAAAAGTGAAACAAGAAAAGAAACGGGAAAAACCTTCGCATGTAAATAATTTACAATAAAGTTACTAATTTTCCTTTAACGTTTTGCGCTTTTTTTCAGATGGGTGAATACATTCTCGATACTGAGGCACCTCGCGCTCTGAGTCTGTGGTTTTGGTTAAAATGCAGTGGAGGTGGCTCTGGGGGCTGGGGTTGTGGTTAGGGCTGAGGCTGCGCCCACGTGGTGGTAGTAAGAGTTCTCACTCTGAATGACTGACACCCTGGGGTTGAGGAGGAAGAGGTGTCTGGTGTGCCATGCAGGGAACCACTGGCAGCCAGGGACTAGAACTGGTGGAGGCCACACCGCCGACACCCCAACCTGTCCTTCGGAAGGCAAGGGCTAGGAAATCCGGGAGCTTCCTGCATCATGAAAAGCATTTGTAGATAGAGTTCAGAAGCCGAAGCAGCAGGTGTTGGGGTGTTGATTTACTTCCAACCCCAGCCCTTCTTCTGTAATTTCGTTTCTGGTGGACTGCCACCAGGCACCGTGCTCTCATGGGAGGAACAGGAAGCTATGGGTCAGGGCTCTAAACAGCCCCGCCCCCCGGAAAATAAGATCCCGAATCTTGCTTTGAATCTTCCAGGCATCACTGGCCTTTCCTTTTTAAGTTCCTAGCTAAAGTCACAGCACTCTGGATTTTAATTTTGCACTGCCCCGTGGTGCGGTCTCTAGCCCGAATTTCTTATACTTTGCAAACTCAACTATTTATGAGTGTTTAAAAATAGGTAACACTTCATCTGGTGTTATGTAACAATTACCCTTGTTTTATTGCTGTTATATCAAATTTATTACCTCCTTTGCCTAGCAAGACATTTGATTTATCGTTTCTCGGGGTCGAGGAGATAGCGATTAGAGCTTCCTTAAAGGGAAAAAACTCATCAACTCTTAGGACAAGAGTTTGCACCAATTATCCTGAGGTCTAAAAACCCGGGCCAGGACCTCCCAAAAGCCTTGGTTTCTCTGACAAGAGGGGATAGGCCCTTTGGGGGGGGGGGGATCTAAAGAAACCAAGAAGCTTTCTCAGTCCCTGATGGCCTGCGAACATACACTTCATCTTGCAAAAACTCATAGGAGCAGTGCGCAGCGTCCCTTATCCAGAGCAGGGGCGGGAGGGGGGGGGGGGCGCTGACTTAGGCTCAGTCTGTTCCTTCCCTGGCTGGCAAGACTGGGGAAACCAGGTTGCTAATTCGGGTATTTCTCCCCAATTCTTTGGATCATTCCTGGTTTCAGAAGGAAGCTGGGGTTGGAGGGAGGAAGGAAAAGTAGAAAGAACAAAAACAGCTCAGTTGGGATGAAATCAGTAGCCTGTGGGGAGGGGGAGCCGGGTGAGCAGTCAAAGGCCTAGTGGGGGCCAGGAAGGCCAGCGCAGGAGCACTGGGCGCCTAATGCGCGCGTGAGTCCATAAATACCACCACAATAGATGTTATAAATATAAATACAGGGTAACACTTAACATCAGTCCAGCGCTTTTTTCTCGGCCCCTTCTTTATTGTTGGTCCGGGAGTAAGGCTCGAAGGCCGAGGAGCTCAGGTACCGGGCCGAAAGTTCTTGCAAATTCCCAGCTAGCGAACCAGCCATCGTCAACGGGGCGGAGGACAGGCGGCTGGCAACAGAGCCTAGAAGCGACGGCACCGGCAGGCTGAAGAGACCGTGGCTGGCAGCGGGTGCTCCCGCATGTAGTCCCCCCGGCCCTGCAGGCCCTGGGCCGGGAGCGCCGCCCACGGCTGGCGGGTGCTGAGACGCAGCGCCTGCGGGGCCTGGGGCAGCAGAGGCGGCGGCGGCCGAGCCCGCCGCAGCTCCAGCACTCAGAGCTGGGAGGCTGGGCCCGCGCAAAGCCGAGCCGAGAGCGCTGGTGGCACAGGGCGGCAGCAGGGCAGGCAAGCCGGGCGGCGACAGCAGGCGACCCTGTTCCAACAGCCGCAGCACACTGCACGTGGCAGCGGTCTCTGACACCACGGAGCGCAGCTCGGAGTCCTTGCCCTGGTCCTTCTTTTGCTTGGTTCGCCGATTCTGGAACCAGACCTTCACCTGAGCGTAGATACGCAGGAGGAAACGTGGAAGAGAGCAGCAGGAAAGAGCAGAGTCAAAGGCAGCAGGGTTTTTTTGGGGGAGGGGGGGTACCTGGGTTATTGGGACCCTCCCCTAACCCCAGCCCTAGCCGCAGCCCCACCCCACAGCAGAGGATCAAGGCTCCAAAGCTGCTAGCGGAGCAAGAGCCACCACGAGGGGGACACTATTCCACTGGGCTAAGCTTCCGGGTCACGCAAGCAGGCCTAGGTCAGAGAGGGTCACAAAAGCAAAGAAATGAACTGTCCGTCCACCACACTAACAAGGAAGGAAGACAGATATTTCACTGTGCTGCTGCAATACCCTCGGAGGTGTTTTGTGTTCACAAACGGGTGAATCAGCACAGCTTGAGATCCTAAGGCCTGGGAAGGTTGTGCAGGAAGCTGAGGTGGCTGGGAACACTGTTTTTCAGCCTTTCTAGATCCAGGTCGATAGACCAATGAGTTCAAATTTGGCCACAGAAAATCTATCTGTACCTTTTAGAGACTCTCAGGGGTTGTTTCTTGCTTGTTAGGCCAAAGACTGACCACTAACCAGCCTTAGAGAGAGAAGGTGGGTGGAAGCCGGGTGGACTTCATAGGCCAAGCTTTCTCCACCTTAATGATACTCTTATAACTATCACTTCCTCTGCACTCCATTGAAGACTTTGGAGTCATGGAGACTTAGAAGCCTGATGTAGACTAAATACATGTCAATGCCCGGTTCCCCTTCCATCTCTTCTGACCTAGAATAGAGGGCAGTGGCTATATTGGAAAAATAAATAAACATCCTATTTAGATTTTGCAAGCTAAAGGGGGATTAACACAGACAGTAAAACACGTTACTATGCCATCTCAAACTCAGATTTTCCCCACCTATCCTGTCTTCGGTTCTCAGTATTCAGTCAGGATTTTAGGCCTAAAATGCTCTCCACTTGCTTCAGGGCTGGGCATAGGAAAAGAGACCAAAGAGAGAGCTGAGGAGCTGTTCTCACACTCTGGTCAACCCCCAAACAGCCCACACAGGGAAAACACTCTCAGCCTTGTCGTGTAAAGCTCATGACTCTCGAGGTCAGTTCCAGAGCAGCATGGGGCTTTAAGGCAAGGAGAGAATCTTAGCAATGTGCAGTGCTGGCTCCCAAGTCACCAGCCCCACTGACGATCCTACACTCTGTCTGTCATCACAGAGGACAGTGCCTCTGAGGTTCCCAGAGTGGTGCTTAGGGCTGCCTTTTTAAAGGAGTAGGGGGCTGCCATATTTCCAAAGGCCGGTCTTAGAGAGTTGGCACCGCTTTCTAATCCTTCTTTCTGCAGAACTGGTGTGTTGGTAAACCTAAAAGTCCCCAAACGGGATGTTACTGGGAATATATTCCCAGTATATATTCAAGATGGTATATATTCAAACGGTGGCGCGCGGGAGGGGGTGCGATCAGCTTTTGATAAATCAGAATTCATCCAAAAATTCTAAAGACTGAGAGCCAATAAGAATTCCAAAAGGACAGAATATGGGGTCCCCTGGGCCAAGTCAAGGTGTGCGGAAATTAGACCATGGAGGACTTGCGGATGAGGAAAGGAAGTGACAGTTTTAAAAAGAGGAGAAAGTCTCCGACTCATCCTGTCCACCCCAGCTCCTCCATGTCCCTGGGAGGTTCGATCCAAAGCAAGGTAAACAGTGAGGAAAGGCAGGCTGGGGTGCTGGGAAGAGGAAGCCTGATGCTGTGAGCATCCCGGCAGCTGGGTACCTGGGTCTCGGAAAGATTGAGCTGCCGAGCCAGCTCGGTTCTCTCCCGGCCCACCACATATTGGCAACGCTGGAACTCCATCTCCAGCCGGTAGAGCTGCTCCGCCGTGAAGGACGTGCGTGTCCTCTTGGGCCGGTCCAGGTCCAAGCCCTTGGGCAGGATGATTTCTCGGATAGACCCCTTGGCATCTAGGGAAGGGTACATGTCAGCCACCAGAACCCTCCAATTTTCTCCTCCTCTTTGCCCCGAGCAAACTAGGAACAAGTCTCCAGTAGGATGCAGCGGGTGTAGGGGTGGCCACCGCCGTGAAGCCGAGCCCCTGTGGCTATATGGAGACCAAAGGGGCTAACTTCATAGCATTAAATGGAAGAGTAACCAGACTTTGTCTTGGCAGAAGACCCCAAACACTGAAGGGGGGGGGGGGAAACTGAGTTCTAAATAGGTGGATGTTCCTTCTGGCCTAGGGGGCCTCTGCTGTGTGATCCGAGTCCCCAGTAGCCCAGAGGGGGCCGTAACTGATCACCCCAACCCCAGCATGGCCCTAGACTGCTGAGCAGCCTGCACTTCTGCGGTCCCCACCCCCACCCAGGGTCTCTGGCCCGCTCCTACCCAGGCGGCAGCAGGAGGAGGGACCGAAAACCCGCTTGCGGGGCCTGGCTATCTGCTGGGCTGTCGGCTATCGGGGGCGGCGCCGGCTGAAGGCGGCCTCGGCGCCGCTACTGCCCGGGAGGAGCGCACGCCGCTCCTTGAGAGAGGCCGAATCCAACAAGAAGGCGGCATCCGCAGCCCAGCGACCCAGCTCGGCGGGTCTTCTAGGCGGCCTCGGCCAGGCCGGGAGCTCAGCGCCAGGGCCCTCAGCCCAGTCTGCCAACTGGCCGGGCGCTATCCTGAGGGCGAAGGCTGTGCTTCTACGCCCAGGATTCTTTTGGGTGCGCTCTGCCTTTCAGGGCTCAGAAGCCCGGAGGCGCCTACCCGGGTAGGTCCTTATCCCGGAGGACGCGTTCACGTCCCCCTGAGGACTGGGGTCCAAAACCCAGCTTGGTGGCCTGCCCACTCCTCGCAGCGCCTGGGTTCCTCTCCGCAGCTGGGCTGGCGGGGCCCCTCAGGGCTGCTAGGGCAGAGGCCCCAGGAGAACGCGTTCAGGGGAGCCCCAGGCTCGGGTCCCCTGCGGCCGGCCAGACCCGAGAAAGAAGACCAGCAACAACTTTCTCCCAAGTCCTCGCCAGCCCTGGGCGGTAGCGCGCAGCTGCGGCCAGGGAATCACCCCAAAAGAACGCGCCCCAAAGCCCAGCCCATCCCTACCTCGGACTAGGATCCGGCGACAGTAATCCGGGTCTGCGGAGGAATTGGATTTACTTTTGTTACAATCTTCCGAAGCGCCAGACGCCGAAAAGGCGCCCTGCGGCTCCTTGAGGAAGGCGGCCGGAAGGCTCCCCTCGGCGCCCTTGATCTCCCGGCTCTCCTTGTGCGCGGTCTTCGAGACCCTGGCGGCCTCCGTGTCCGAGTGGCACCGGACGTCCATTTTGTCTGGTTTCCCGAACATAGGCAAAACAACACAGAAAAGAAGAAAAGGGGGGGAAGGGGAGGGAAAAAAAGAGGCAGAAGGGGACAAAACCCCTACAACGCAGCCCCTAAGCTCCTTCGCCCGCGAGAATGAATGTCCCCGCGGGGCGGCTTCGGCGGCCGCGGAGGGTCAGCGGCGACAGGAGAGTGGCGCGCTCGCAGAGAGGAGGCTAGTCTGGTCCAGGATCCCGGTGGAGCAGTGGCGAGGTCGCCTCGTCAGCGTCCGCGTCCTCTGAGCACGTCCAGTGTCCCCCAGGCTGGCGATCAGGTAGCGAACAGCGCAACTCCAAAACGCGGCGGCTCCGCCTGTTACTGAGACGGCCGAGTTGTGGTTGTCCGACACCCGGGGGACGCACACTCGCTGTTGCAATTGATTACGGGTAATTTCGCAACCCCCACGTTTCAGTTACCTCATGAATACACTAAATTGTTTGGATAATATATCAGATCGTAATGGATGGTTTCTGTCCTTGTCCCCAATCAAGTAGGGGTTTAGCCAGTGAATAAACGGAAATGATTGGTCTTGCTTTCGGGAAACACAATCAAAGACCCACACTTCCAGAAAAACTTTTGACAAGATTCATCCTGAATTGTTAGCACCATTAGCAGGCATTATTAACTTTCTCTTTGCCTTTGACCTTCCTGCTCACATACTGGCTAAAGGGGGTTTCCTCCAGGCTCTCCATATAGAGCTGAATGGGGGGGAGGGTACCCCTCAGTTCTTGTCGCTGAAGAAAGCAATTGCCTCTGGGTGGGGAGGGAAGGGGGAGGAGAAAAGTTTCCCCCTAAAGTCTCCCACACACACACACTCCAAAAAAGCCAAGCTTTCTCCCCAAGCGACTCCTTAACACACCTCGATGCTGACAGCCATCTTAAACTGCCGCCCCTCTTCCTGGAGCCTCAGTTGAATTTTTTTTTTCATGCCTGCACCTCCAGCAGCCCTGAGGCAGCCCATTCAAAGGGCAGCTTTGTACTCAGAGTCCAGCAGGAAGGGGGGGGGGGGAGGTGGAGAGAGAGAGAGAGAGAGAGAGAGAGAGAGAGAGAGAGAGAGAGAGAGAATATCTCAACTGTGAGATCTGCTTCAAAAAAAAAAAAGTTTCCCCCAGCTATTTCATTGTCTTGCTACAATGTCTTTGAGAAAAGCAACAGCCAGTAATCCAATAACAGCATTGATTAGGCCACAATGATTCAATTCAAGCGCATGGCCTTGTGCAAGGAGCTTGCTCCAGCCCTTCTCGTCACCTTGCCGGGGCAGAAGCCCTCTCCACGCCGCTCTCCCCATTCATTCCTTTATGGGAAATGCGGAGCAAAAGGAGTGAAAGATGGCAATTATCTAATTGGACTATTAAGAAACAGTCCTCTGAGTGCGGCGGTCTGGCGTGGCTCCTGGGCGGGGGAAGGGCCGTATTCCCGGCCCTCATTCACAAAGAGTGCAGGGGCCGCGGAGGAAAGGGGGTTTTAAAAAGGGAGTGGGGTGGGGGGGGAGAGGAGAGGAGAGGTGGGAGGTTTGGCTGAGAATTTTTCCACACAATCCCAAGAATGGGGAGGAGGCGGGCGGGGGAGGGGCGGGGGTCTTGGAGAGAAGGTGGGAGGCAGGGAGTGAGTGGGGAGGGCAGCGAGTGTGTGTGGCGGCCTCCGAGGGGCTCCGAGCCCGCCCCACAGCCCGGCTGTCACCTCCAGGCCACCGCAGCGGTCCCTCCGGACTGTTGAACGTGGAGGGGGCGGGCCGAACCGGGAAACCGCTCTCCTCCCTGTGCAACCTCCGGCCGCTTAGGGGTAACCGCGCTTGATCGGTTCCAAGGCAGACCTCGGACTTTGAGTATTATGACTGGGAGTACTCAGTGTGATTGTGTTGAATGGTGTCCACTGAGGGGGAATATCCCAGGAGGCAGACTGAGAGCCCAAAGATACCTCTGTGAAGGAAACCCTCAGGCCGGACACCTCCCGGGCGACCCGCTGGCAACTGCCAGCGACGTCCGCTGTCGCTGCCCAGCTGGGAGGAACACAAGGAAGCGGGGAGAAAAAAGGGTCCCTCCTCCGCGATCCAGTCCTCTGTAACCTCCCCGCTTCTTGGCCCCAATGACCACGTCGGTGGAGAAGGACTCCTGGTGCCTCGGATGCTCCTGATTGAGCGCTTTATTTGCTTGCTGAGCTCGGCCGGCCCGGCGGGCGCAGTGCTCAGAGGAGGCTAGGAAACACCAGCCTGGGACACCCAGACTCCCGCTTAGGAGCAAATGAGAGTCGTCCCCGCCCCCAGTAGTACCGGGACCCCAGCAACAGCCCAGACAAAACTAAGCAACCTTAGATGGATCCAGGCCCCTAGGCCTTAGGATTGATTCTGCAGCCTCCTAGGACATCAGGGGGGTCAGTAGGCAGACACACCTGCTACCTGCGTGCTCAAGGCCTGGAGGAAGTCTTTTTTAAAAAAAAGTGGCTAACTTCTTTCTGATTTCTGGGGAGCCAGCCCTACCCCTCCACTTTTAGAGACTTTCTTAGAGCTGCATTTTGAACTCTCGAGAGCTTTTGTTTCTTTGTTTGTTTGTTTGTTTGTTTGTTTTGAGCGCTAGCATATTTGGTGTCTAAACACATTAAATATTCTGTTTCTCAGTAATGTAGCGACTTTTCAGGTTAGGGCTAAATGAATGGAGGTTCAATAACTTGTCCAAGCCACAGGTCAATGAATACAAAATTCGAACTCCTCTCTGTCTGTGACCTCAGGGGTGTTCCAAGTCTTCACCAATTTCTCTAGGCTCTAAATTTACTTCCCCATCACTCCTGCTTTGAGTTTCTGGAATCCCCAAGGGATGGAAGTTGCTCAAAGTGACACAGAGCTATGCCCTTAATGTTAATGCCAAAACATTCTGAGAATCTGACGTTCCTTTTCACTCGTGTTTCCCAAATTAACATGAGATGGCAGGGGAAACATGAAGTTTTGCCTTTGTCATGCTATTTATTACTAGTCAGGAGCTTTTCTCAGGAGCCCACTGTCCTGCGCTGACCAACCTGATTTGGAGTGAACAAAATCCAGTTTCCGCATCTCAAAGTTGTCTGACAACAGTCTGGGGTAAGAGTTCAGGAATCACTTTTTTATTGTTAGGGAAAAAGGGCGACTCTTTCTACAACTTAGTTGGAACATTGTATCTTTTAAAGTTGGGGGAACTTAAGTTCTGAAGGCAGACACACAACCATTGCTGCTTTGGATCTACAAATGCTGACTTGGGAAAGGAAGATGTGGGACTATCTGGGACGAAGTAGAGACTTATTCAGTGTCTAGAAATGTCAGGACCAAGGTAGCACTCTGGAGGTCTCCAACACAGGCTGTCTTCTGCATCATCTAGATGAACCAATTAACTATGTGAACTCACTGGCTTTGGTCAGAACTCTGTTTGCAGTACAAATAATATTGTTAGCAGATGCCCATCTATGCTCCAAGCACTTGAAATAAACCAATTAAACAAAAAGTCGATCCATACTACTACTTTTTGCTTTTTGTTGTGTATGGAGTTCTGTGCCCCCTACTCCCTGCCTGTCTGTCTTCCTCCCATCTCTTCCCTCTCTCCTCCTCCCTCTTCCTTCTCCTTTTTCCTTTTCTTCTTATTCTCTCTCTCTCTCTCTCTCTCTCTCTCTCTCTCTCTCTCTCTCCCTCCCTCCCTCCCTCTCCCTCTCTCTCTCTGACTGGATTAAAATTCTATGGGCATCCATCCAGAAAAAACATGACAGGTTTCCCAGAGGACACAGTGGAGGATGGAAAGCCCTGGATGGAAATTTCAGGGAAGCAGCTGCTGTTCCCAGCCAAACGAAGGCTGTGGTCCATTGGCAAAAGAAAGGAGGGAATTCACTCAATTATTTGGATAATCTGAAACACATTTGTGCTGCGCCGCACACATAAGGACATAGGCTCTTCCAGGTGACAGTGTTTTATTTCCTGGGCGAAATTTATTTAATCCCTCCCCCTTCCAATGCCCTTCCTGCCCCCACATGTCTATCTGCAGGTGCAGAGAGACCCAGAATAGAACCGTAGAGCTGGAAGGGTTTTAGAGATCATCTATTCCAGAACCTTCATCTGACTTGACAGATGAGGAAAATGAGCCGGGAAAGACAAAGCAACTTATTAAGGATTAGACCACTAGTTAGTGGGGGCCTCTGGGCTGTAGACAACTAGTTAGTGGGGGCCTCTGGGCTGTAGACAACTAGTTAGTAGGGGCCTCTGGGCTATAGACAACTAGTTAGTGGGGGCCTCTGGGCTGCAAACAATTAGTTAGTGGGGGGCTCTGGGCTGCAGACAGCTAGTTAGTGGGGGGCTCTGGGCTGCAGTCCTGATCTCCTGACTCAAAGTTGCATTTTCATCTCTATCCAGGCTTCCTAGGGTTGGCTAGAGAAAGTTCTTTGGGATTGTGTAGATGAGAGCGGAGAAATGAATTACAAGTCTCTCTGAGCCTTAGGGATCCTCTCTTAGTCTATGCCTCTGCCCACTTGCTCTTATTGGAGGCATTAGAGAGCAGTGTCAGGATGGCACAAGCACAGTCTTCTGCCAGCTCCTCTTTCATTCCCCAAAGAAGTAGGAGGTGAACCTCTCTGGGAGAAAGCTCCAAGATCCTCTGAGACTATGAGGAAGACAACCTAGCTTACTGTGATACGTCATTTCAAAAATAATTGCGTCGGAGAAGATGAGGCAAAGAGAAAGGAAGTCTTTCTAAGAGTAAATCGGGGTGTTTGATAATAATTGATTAAACACCAGGGTAAACTGGCATTTGTAAGAACTTTCACTTGCAAAGTTGTCAGTGGTGGGGAGCTCAGTCTTCTCTAGTTACTAACCCCAATCATGCAGGATAGTGGTTGGGAAAATAAATAATAAATAAAATAAATGAACCCCAAGCTCTTGCTGAACAAGTGCCAGCCAATGTGCAGAGTCAACCTTGGGATCAGTCTATTTACATTCGAAACAACTGATTGCATTTCTCAGCCTGTGTCTTGTATCAAGAGACTAAGTTTTGTCAGTGAATAACATATTTTGAATATGAAGCATTCAGTTTTAAAGGAATCTTAGAATGGCATAACTTAGTAGTTCTATAGGTCCTTTCATTTTAAAAAAAAATGGAGCAAAATTAAGCAAAGAAATGGGCAATAAATAAAGAAATAAAGCACATATGGGCACTGGAGTCAATCAGGTTACATAACTCATATGTGCACCCTCTAGATCTATTCCTTACTAGACAATCATCTCCAGACAGGTTCCATTATTCCTCTATGCCTCAATATTTTGTCTGAAAAATAAGTTTAGCTCTAGCACCTGTAAGTATTGGCTAACTAAAACAAAGTGCTTAAAATGGTGCCTGGCAGATCGCCAGCACAGCCAAGAAATATTTGCCATCAGTGTCCTTATTTTTGCATCTCTTTGGGTGTGTTTCTTATGCTTCGGTCAGTCACTGAAAAGCCCATATTTTGGAGGAGAAACTAAGGAGGCTCAGTCATTTGTTCATAATCTCTAAGCCAGGGAGCACCACAGACCAGGGCCAACCAGAACCACCCAGCACCGAAATCTGTGGTAGGAATCAGTGGACTCTAGTGACCGCCTCAGAATCACCCACAAGGCATAGTTGTACATTTTCTTCTTTATCTTTTTATATTTCAGAGTTACCTGCTATAAAGGACCTAAATTGTTAGCCTGAAGAAGAAAAAGAAAAGTGTTTTAGGCAGTGGTGTCTGACAAGATGTTTGTCTTGAAAAATGAAGAGAGGCATCTCCTTGAGACCCAGATTTCTATAAAACTTAATAAAAACAAAAAAGCTTTCATTTTATTTGTATGGGTATTTTTCTGGCAATGCATGTATGTGTGTCATGTGTCTACAGAGGCCAGAAGAGGGCATCAGATCCCCTGCTGGAATCACAGATGGTTGTGAGCCATTATGTAGGTGCTGGAAATAGAACCTGGGTCCTCTGGGAGAGCAGCCAATGTTCTTGACCACTGAACCACTGTCCAGTTCCTGCCTATCTTTTTTTTTTTAATAAATAAAGGTGCAAAGGAAGAGGTTGGACTCCTATCGTTAGGGAATTAGAGATACATCAATGCTTAGAATGTGATTGGAAAGCACCAGCAGGTGGTTATTCAGCTCCTTGAAATTCTCCAGGCGAAGCATTCTGGGAGAAGGAAAAGGAAGCTGGTTTTTACTAAACATTTTCAAGTTCACAAAGAACTAGAAAGTTTTCCAGGAAGCCTGGCTATAAATGTGTATCTTCCTAACAGGGTACATTTGTGTCTCAAAGCATCTGCCTGAGAAACAGCTGGAGCCATTTATTCAACAAGTAGACAGCAACGCCCACTCCATGCAAGGCTCTGAGAGCTTCCTACACCAAAAGTGTGATGTGTTTTCACATGAAGGGACAGGATCACTGTGTAGAAAAATCTCCTCTCTACAGCCCAGCTCACTCAGCTGTCACAGAGAAGAAAGAAGACACCACCTGGTGCCCAGACAGCACCATCTCAGGCCCCCACTCAAAGCTTCCTACGCTTCTTGGTTTTGTTTTATTGTTATTTACTTATTTATTTTGAAACAGGGACTCATCTATCTTAGACTCACCTTGAACACACTATGAAATGGAAAATGTATTGAACTTCTGATGTTCGAGTCATGACCTCTGCTGTGCTGGAATTACAGGAGGGCATCACCAACCTAGGCCTGGTGTAGGCCCATATTGGCCCATATTTCTTTTTTTTTTTTTAAATATTTATTTATTATGTATACAATATTCTGTCTGTGTGTCTGCCTGCAGGCCAGAAGAGGGCACCAGACCCCTACAGATGGTTGTGAGCCACCATGTGGTTGCTGGGAATTGAACTCAGGACCTTTGGAAGAGCAGACAATGCTCTTAACCACTGAGCCATCTCTCCAGTCCCATGGCCCATATTTCTATATGGTATTCATGCATGCCAGGCATGTGCTCTGCCAAGAAAGATTTGTTTTTTTCTTTTTACGTTTTCTTTCTTTCTTTCTTTCTTCCTTTCTTTCTTTTCTTCTTCTTCTTCTTCTTCTTCTTCTTCTTCTTCTTCTTCTTCTTCCTCTTCCTCTTCCTCTTCCTCTTCGTCTTACTCTTCTTTTCTTCTTCTTCTTCTTCTTCTTCTTCTTCTTCTTCTTCTTCTTCTTCCTCCTCCTCCTCCTCCTTCTCTTCCTCTCTTCCTCCTCCTCTTCCTTCTTTTTCTTCCTTTTTTTTTTTGACAGGGTTTCTCTGTGTATCTCTGGCCGTCCTGAAACTCCCATTGTAGATCAGGCTGGCCTTGAACTTGCAAAGATCTGCCTGTGTCTGCCTCCCTGAGCTTTCTGCTTTTTAAAGAGAGGGTCTTGACGTTTTTCCCCCGGACCAGCCTCCAACTCAAGATCCTCCTTCCTCAGTATTGAGATTACGCACACAGCCAACCAATCCCTCCCATAAACCTAATTCTAAGGAGTGCAATCCTCCCATTTCTGAGGATGCTTAGAAGCAATAAGAGGGAAATGAGAGCATAGGTTCAGGCAGGAGCCTTGATGATGGAGCGTGCCCACCAACAAGAAGCCTTGGAGGAGGCAAGGCAGTAAACCTGGTAATTCTATTCCAAGCACTGAAGCTCCGACTCCAGTCGTGATAAGGGCAGTGTAATAGTCAACAGCGTGGTGTCGGTACCTAGGCAGATGGCCTTCTGGGATTCAGTTGCATTATGTTTGAGAAAAAAAAAAGAAGCACATATGATATTTGAGAAATACTTGAGAATAAAACAAGTACAGAAAATTGCTCCTATGTAGTCGCTACTTTCTCTAAAATAGGGGAGAAGTTGTTGTCGTTGACCTGAAGCTACAGAACAGAGTGCAAGAGAGCAGAGTTTTATCCCCAGAAACTTTCTCTGTGAACTTTTATACAAGCCGGACCAAAAGAATAAAGGAAAGCAGAGGGGTGAAAGGCACAGTTCAGGCCGCTCATTAGCACCCCTCAGATTGGCAAGGAAAGGCAGCCACTGGGAAGAGAGAGCCTGGGGCATTGTGGGTTCTCAAATTTGCATAGGGAAGATAAGGAAGTAGACAGGCTCACAATTGTGTCAAAGATGATTGTTTTGAGTTTGCCAACAGCTCTTCTCTAAAAGAAATAGAGACCTGTGGCCCTAGAGCCACCGAGGGCTGTTAGTGACCCTGTAACCCCCATGTGACCAGTCTCCAAGGAAGGAAGACCCAGCAGAGAGAGTGAGTCCTAACCCTGCTCCTCAGTTCACTATATAACCCTCCCTCTTCAAGAAAACCAGTGCTTTGCAAACACTGACTCATTAAACCATCATGACTTCTCAAAGGGAAAACTGAGCCCCTTTAATCAGTTCGACTTCTGTAAAAAAGCTAATAAAATAAAATATTATTCCTAAGGAGGAGCACATAGGATTATAAACAGCTTTTGGGAAGGATGAAGTATTCAAGTGTGGCTATGGCATCTCATGTCCTCAGAAACTGTGAATAGGGACATTCTTCCATGTCCACAGTATGTATCACTGAAGACCGAGGCTGAGCAGCAAATACCTCAGGGAGTCTCTCTGCAAGAAGCCTGCTCTGGTTCCCTGTCCATGGGCTTGATCCCTGGAATCAGGAAAGAGAAAACGGCCCCACAGGCCCAGAGAGCAGCACTATTAGGAGGTGTGGCCTTGTAGAAGTAGGTGTGGCTTTGCTGGAGGAGGGGTGTCACTCTCTGGTGGGCTCTGAGGTCTCTGAAGCTCAAACCTGTAGAACTCTCAGCTCCTTCTCCAGCATGTCTGCCGGCACACTGCCATACTTTCTGCCACGATACCAGCGGACTAGACATCTGAACTGTAAGCCAGCCCCAATTAAATGTTTTTCTTTATAAGAGCTGGCTTGGTCATGGTGTCTTCTCAGCAATAAAACTCTACCTAAGACAAGGAGGAAGACCACTTTATGGGCCAGTCAGATTCTCCCAGCATCTTGACTCTAGAGACTTAGAGCCATGCATCAACCAGACACCAAACAACTGCCACGGAGCAGGACATCAGCCTCATCTAAAGATTTGCTTGGTGTTGCCTAATACACAATGTTTAAAACTTACCCACAGCTCCATTCTGAGCCTCTGTTCTATGTCCCTTCAACTTATTCCCAGCAGCCACAGTTCTGGGGGTGGATCCTAGGGCCTGGTGTCTTCTAAGCAAGCTCTCCACCGAGATGTACATCCTACTCTCTTTTTACCATTTTATTTTGAAACGCTGACTTTTCTAGGCAGGCTTTCAATTTCTAATCCTCCTGCCTCAGGCTCCTGCGATTTATAGGCTTGTACCTCCTAGCCTCATATTCTGGCTACATATTCTTTTCGTCTCTTTTAAAATGTTAATTCATTTAAAAATTTACTTATTAGGGAGAGGCAGGCAAACCACAAGTTCATGTGGAGGTCAGAGGGCAATTTTCCTCTCTCCTCTGTGCTTTCCAATGATAAAACCCGGGTTGTCAGGCTTGGTGCCATGGCCTCCGCCATTGGAGCCATCCCACTAGCCCTCTCTGTATCTTATCTGTCTGTCTGTCTATCTATCTATCTATCTATCTATCTATCTATCTATCTATCTATCTACCATCTCTATCTATCTATCTATCTATCTATCTATTTATCTATCTATCTATCTATCTATCTATCTATCTATCTATCATCTATCTACTTACCCATCTATCTATGTATCTATGTATCTATGATCTATGTATCTACCATCTCTATCTATCTATCTATCTATCTATCTATCTATCTATCTATCTATCTATCTATCCATCTATCTATATCTATCTATCCATCCATCATCTATCTATCCATGTATCTATCTATCTATCTATCTATCTATCTATCTATCTATCTATCATCTATCTACTTACCCATCTATGTATCTATGTATCTATCATCTATCTATCTATCTACCATCTCTATCTATCTCTCTATCTATCTATCTATCTATCTATCTATCTATCTATCTATCTATCTATCTATCTCTATCCATCATCTATCTACTTACCCATCTATCTATGTATCTATATATCATCTATCAATCATATCTATCTATGTATCTATCCATCAATCATCTATCTGTCATCTATCTATTTATCTATCTATCTATCTATCTATCTATCTATCTATGTATCTATCTATCTATCTATCCATCATCTATCTTTCTAGAGACATGGTCTCAGGTATTCTAGGCTGGTCTTGAACACAGCCAAGGATGACCTCAGAATCCAAGTCTTCCTGCCTCTACTATTCACACTTTCTGTAGTGCTGGAGGTAGCATCCAGGTCTTTGTACACTCGAGGTAAACACAATATCAACTGGGCTGCACTCCTAGCCCCCTAGACTCCAGCAATCCTTTTTTAGATTTATTTGTTTTGTTTATGTGTATGAGTGTTTTGCCTGCGTGTATATATGTGCCTGTAGAGGTCAGAAGAAATGGAATGTCATTTCTCAAAGAAATGTGTTTGGAGTGGAAATAAGACAATTATTTTATAACTGTAGACAGACTAGAATCAGCCATTGGGGAGTTGTGCTTTTGCTCCACACAGACCAGCAGAAAGCTGCACAACAACCACAATGGGACATCTATATCGTAACCCTACAACCCTTGTCCAAGTCTCAGGAACTGTCTCGGGAGGGGGTGTGGAAAGGGTCAGAGGTCAGGGAAAACTGCAGTAAAACGCTGTCTTCTGGCCATGGCAGGACCACTGGACCCAGGAACTCACAGCCCTGCAGCTGCCTGCACATCAAACTGGATCAAACCAATCAAAACTACAGACCCCTAGCTAAGGAGCCGTTCACCACCAATGGCTGTTGGAGAGCAGCACAGTGCTCTTTAAGGCCATACCCTCGTGAGTCTACTCCAAGCACCAGCTGAGCAGGACAGTGCTCTTTAAGGCCATACCCTCGTGAGTCTACTCCAAGCACCAGCTGAGCAGGACAGTGCTCTTTAAGGCCATACCCTCGTGAGTCTACTCCAAGCACCAGCTGGATTCAGTGTGTTATAAAAACAACAGCAACAACAACAACACAAGGGTGCCGTGGGAACTCCTCCAGCCAATAGCCTTTCAGACACTGGCACCCTCTGAGCGTGGCCACGTGTACCATATAAACAGATGTAAACACCTGAGCAGGTCTGGGCTGCTGGATTCGGTTCCTGTTCCCTGCTTGTGCAGAGGACTGTCGGTCTGTGAGTCTACCCCTAAATAAAGAACCTTTATTATACTCCATTCTGAGCTAGTGTGGGAGTACTTTATTGTAATTGTCTACATCTGATGACCAATGTGGTGCAGCAACATGAAGTTGGGAAAGGGTGAAAAGGTAGATAGTAGATCTGGAAGAAGTTAAAGAAATGGGAGGTAGTGACTAGTGAACACTATCAAAATACCTATATGCATGTGTGAAATTCTCAAAGAATTAATTAAAATATTACCCGTACATATTGTCAAAGCAGAGCAAGGAGCTGGAGAGGTGGCTCAGAGGATAAGAATACTTGGTGTGCAAGCATGACAACTTGAGTTCAATTTCCCAGATCCTGTGTGAAAAGCAGTGTACCTGTAAGCCCAGAACTCTGATGGGCAGAGGCAGGGGATTGTCCTGGGGCTTACTAGCTATCAGTCTGACTCCAGACTCAGTGAGAGACTCTGTTTCAGGACAATAAAGGTGGGAAGTGATAGCAGAAGACACCCCAGCATCAATCTCTGGCTTCCACACTACAAACGCATGTACAAGCACACATGCTCTCTGAGAAGCAGCCTCGGCCCATCCAATATGGCCTGTCGTTATTGCTGGAGGATGCCAGATGATCCTGGGAGGTCTCTCATCCTGTGACTGAGCCTGGAGGAGCCTGCTGTTTAGGTGGAGGCTGCTTGTTTTACATGGGGTCATCCGATTGTCCTTTCATTCAGGCATGTCTGACCAGAAGCAAGACAAGACCTGTTTTCTGTACTGTGTTTGATAGCATCTTCCCTTCTGCCCTCCGGAACAATTTCTGTGAGTGCCATGCTGAGACCACTAGGCTCCTTTAGAGATTCAGGTCAGTTCCAAACAGCTCCAACATCAGACACCTACCACCCACTATGATAACATTGTATCCTTTAAAACAAAGGCTGGGAACCTGATGCTAAATTACTCCAGGGCTGTGGATTTTCTCAATCCACATTGTATTATTCTCCGCTTAATTACCAGTGTCTAGTGTGTGTGTGTGTGTGGAGACAGAGAGAGAGAGAGAGAGAGAGAGAGAGAGAGAGAGAGAGAGAGAGAGAGAGAGAGAGTGTATGCAGCATATATCACATGTGTATGTTCAAGTGTGCAGGCAAAGATCAGAGGAGTATGCGGGGTGTCCTGTTTTGTCACAGTCTGCCTTATTCCCTTCAGACAGAGTCTCTCATTGAACCTAGAGCTAGGCTGGCCACCTGTAAGGCCCAGGAATCTTCCTGCCTCCTTCTTCACAATGCTGGGATTCCGGCTCCGGTTTCAATGCTTGCCCCGCAAGTGTTCTTATCCACAGAGCCATCTTCCGAGCTACCTACTTTCCAATATTTTAATAATAGATTTCACCTTAAAAACTTAAACTCCAGTCAGGTGGTAGTGGTATGTGTCTTTAATCCCAGCACTTGGGAGGCAGAGGCTGGTGGATCTCTGTGAGTTCGAGGCCAGCCTGGTCCACAAAGCAGATGCCAGGACAGCCAGGACTGTTACAAAGAGAAACCCTGTCAAAACAAACAAACAAACCCAAAACAAACAACAACAACAAAAACCAAAACCAAAAAAAGACACACAAAAATAAAAACCGAGAACAAACAAAGAAAAAAAACTTGAATCCTAGATAACCTGGTTGTCCTGGACTCATTTTTTTTCATGTCAGCAAGAGG
Source organism: Microtus ochrogaster (assembly GCF_000317375.1). Lineage (NCBI taxonomy): Eukaryota > Metazoa > Chordata > Mammalia > Rodentia > Cricetidae > Microtus > Microtus ochrogaster. The sequence goes on from NC_022015.1 coordinate 86,679,103, forward strand.
GGAGAAGTAACAGATGCCACTAAGGGAGCTGGTCCTAGAACCTGGCTGTGATTTGGTGATGGCTCATCCCCCAGATGTTTTTGCATGGAAAATGTGGTCCTAATAGTGATAATATTAAGAGGTAGTGGAACTTTTAAGAAGTGGGGGTTGCCAGGTAGTGGTGGCACACTCCTTGAATCCCAGCACTCAGGAGGCAAAGGTGGGCCTGGTCTACGGAATTCCAAGATAGCCAGGGCTACACCAAGAAACCCTATCTTGGAAAAGAAAAAAGAAGAAAAGAAATAAAAAAAGAAAAAAAAAGGAAAAAGAAAAAGAGGTATGGTGTGGTCACTGATAACAAGGTTGCTGGAGTGGAGTGGGTTGGTTATTTTGAGGACTTTGGTTCCTCCCTACTCTCTGGCTTCCTGTTTCACCTTCATCCCTTTTTTTACTTGCCCATTATTCTGACACCATTTGTCACAGGTCCTCACCAAAGTAGTCGATATTGCTGTCAAGTTCTTGAGCCTCAGAACTGTGAGCCAAGCAAACCACTTCTCTTTGTAAGGTACCCGGGCTCAGATGCTTTAGTAGAGCAACAGAAATTATACGAATACAGGTCTAGAAAGTATCTCAATGTAAGACAATGCTGTGAAGGGCAGTCCCTCTCTGTGTGTCTGTCAAGTTGGGAAACACAAAAAGCTGGAAGTGAAAGGTGTCTTCTCTCCAAGAAGCCAATAAAGTGAGGGTCTGTTCAACATCAACCTGGGGTTCTCAGGGCTTGCTGTTCTAGGAGATATTCTCAGGATTATCCAACTGGGTTTCAGCCATCCATAGAGTCCTTCAACCCCAAGTTTTATTAGGGAAACACTGACTGAACTGGGGAGAAACCTGAAACCAACTGAGACCCAAACTCTTCCTCTTTGGATCTCCATGGGGTCAGGGAGAGGACAGTTGTTATATTGTGGGTGTAAGATGTCTCCACAGGCTCCTGCATTTGAACACTGGGTTGGTAGCCCTCTTTTGAGAAGCTGTAGACCATTTAGGAGGCAAAGCCTTGCTGGAGGAAGTGGGTCTCTGGGAATGGGCCCTGAGGTTTGGAGTTCAGATCCACTCACTGGTCTCTGCTCCCAGTCAGTCCAGATGTACACAGCCCGCTAGTCCTCTTGCAGGTTCAGCTGATGGCTGCTTTCACCACCTCAGAGGACTGTATCCCTCAAACTGTAAGCCCAAATAAACTCTCTCTTTAGTTGCTTTTATCGCAGAAACAAGAGAAGTAACTAACACAGCAAATGACAGCTGGTCCGTGACAATGTCAACACCTACTGTTATCTAGACCTTTTCCATCAATCTCCCCACTACCTGGGTCCAAAATGACTTGGTGACAGCCTATGTCTTGTACCTCAGGATCTAGGTTTCTTTGCCTGCATCCGGGGATCTTGAGGCAGACACTGTGGACTGGTATTTGCTCTGCCTGGCTAGGGAACAATGAAAGAACTCAAGAATGTGTCCATGGAAGTGTAGGGGCACTCTTGTGTGTGCCTGGTGCCCATGGAGGCCAGAAGAGGGAGTCAGATTCCCTGGAAATGGAGTTAAAGATGGTTGTGAGCCTCCATGAGGATGATAGGAATCAAACCAGGATCTTTTGGAAGAGAGACCTGTGCTCTTAACCATCCCAGCCTGTAGCTGGAAATTTCTCTCCCACCCACCAGTTCTCAATACCCAACAGACGATTCCCAAATAATTGACTCGGAGGCTTAATATAAGTTATAAATGTTCAGCCAATAGCTCAGGCTTGTTACTAGATAACTCTTACACTTAAATTAACTCACAATTCTTATCTATGTTTAGCCACGTGGATTGGTACCTTTTCTTAGTACAGCATTCTCATCTTGCATCTCTGCAGTTGGCTGGTGACTCCTGTCTCTACCCTTCCTCTTTCCAGAATTTTCCTAGTCTGGTTTTTGAACTCAATCTCTTCCTGCCCAGTTACTGGCCAATCAGCATTTATTTAACAATGAACATAATCCACAGTGCCAGCCCCTAATTCTAGTGTTCTCTCTCTCTCTCTCTCTCTCTCTCTCTCTCTCTCTCTCTCTCTCTTTCTCTCTCTCTCTCTCTGCCTCTCTGTCTCTCTCTGTATGCAGGGGTAAAAATGAGAACCTCTCCTCTCCAAACTCCCCACGCAAGCCAGAAGACTTTGTTTACTGATCACACCACATATCCTGATTCTCCTGTGTGCCTTCCTCTCCAGAATAGTTGCCCCTTCTCCCTTTTCACTTCTTAGGTCAGCATTGCTCCGTGCCACCTTCTTTCCAGGCACTGCTTTTTTCTTAGACTTCCTACTTAGGAGTTTTGATTTTTGCATTGCTCTGACATTCACTAAGTGTGCCTGGGCCATTTATGCTGATATGAATAGCTAATATTAGTACAGTAGCATAAGGGCCTTGAGCATGTTAACTCAGTCTTTGGCTATATTCTATGAGCATGGACTTCTATTAGCTTCAGGCGAAGGCAGGCAGAAGCTCACTGACCCGTTCAAGGCCAGCCAACTGGGTGGTGATGGCACAAGCCCCAGTCTGCAGGGCTGTGAAATACCACAGACTTAGAAGACCAGGATCAAGGTGCCCGCAGGTTGGGAGCTCTCTTCTTGACCTTAAAGGGCTGCTTCTGGTTCTGTCCTTGCCTGACCTTCCTCTGCGCTCATGAAAAAAGCAAGAGACTTTCTTTATTCCTGTATTTTATTTTAGTTTTTTTTCCTATTTTTCTTTTTTTGCCTTTTCTTTTTAAGTGACAGTGTCTCGAGTAGACTAGACTGGCCTTGAACACTCTTTATAGCCAAAGGTGATCTTAAATTTCTGATCATTCACTCTTGACTTCCCAAGTGTTGAATTACAGATGTGCACCACACCTGGGTGCTGGATTACAGATGTGCACCACACCTGGTTTATGCAGTGCTGAGAAAAGGAGTTGATAAGGAAAGACAGTAGTGTATCAACCATAGCACAGGGAGAAATGGGCAGACTTGAGACGCACTTGAAAGGCATTGCTGGCAGAATCTGCTCTTGAAGAAAGAAGGACGAAAGGAGAGGGAATCGAGGATGCCCAGAGACACAGAAAATAGAGATAATTATTGTTCTGTTTCTGTGACAAGATACCATGACCAAGGCAACTTATAGGATGAAGGGTTTATTTGAGGGTTATTGCTTCAGAGGATTAGCGTCCATGACCATGATGGTGGGAAACGTGGCAACAGGCAGATAGGCATGGTGCTGGAACAGTGGCTGAGAGCTGAGATCTCAAGATACAACCATGAGGTGGAGGGAGAGACACCAGGAATGTTGTGAGTCTTTGGAAACCTTAAAGCCCATTCTCAGTGACACACCTCCTCTAACAAGGCCACGCCTCCCGATCCTTCCCCAACAGTTCCAGCAATTGGTGACCAAGTATTCAAATATAAGTTATTGGGGGCCATTCTCATTCACATCACCACAGGGATGGGGAGGACAGTACAAGGAGAAACCGTGAGATTAGTTCCTAAGAGCTCATTTGATTCTAAGCATTTCTTTTTCTTCTATTGACCTCAATTTTATTTGAAAAACAATTTAAGTAAAACTCCGAACTAAAGCCATATATGTGCATTTCATGATATTTAATGAATAACAAACCAATGTTCATCAAGTGAGACATGAAAAAAATGTACAATCACCACGGAGCATCATGTGTAGAACTTGTCAGACCCCCACTGCACCTGCTCTTTTGCACCCCCCTACCTTGTATAAAAACCACCATGCTGCAGAACCTACCACTGATCATGGCTGGAGAGTTCTTTTTCTTCTTCAGAATTTTTCTAAAAGTTATTTTAAAGAACAGCACACATGCCTGTGTTTGTGTGTAGGTGTGTGCATGTGAAGGCAGTGTAGGACCTGCAGAGAGCAGAGGAGTCAGATCTCTCTAGAGTGGAGTTACAGGCAGTGTGAGATGCCTGATGGAGGTTCTGGGACTTGAACTCCAGTCCTCTTAAAGAGCGCTATGTGCTTTTAACAACTGAGTCACCTCTCTGCCCCCAGAGAGGGTTTTCTAAATTAAATCATTGTTCTGCTATTTTCTTGCATCTTGTGATTTAAGAAGACCTGCTGCTTGTGTGTATGTTCATGTGGGTGCATATACATGCACAAATAAGTGTGTTTGTGTGTGCTCTGTGTGTGTATGTGGTGTGCATGCAGAGGTCAGAGATTGATGCTGGGTGTTTTCCTTTATGGCTCTTCACCTTCTTTTTTAAGACAGTGTCTCTTGCTGAACCTGGAACTCACTGATTGGGTAAGACTAGCTGGCCATCGGAACTCAGATCCTCCGCCTCCACTGCCCAGCAGCACTAACACAGTAAGACCGCCACAGTGCTCAACTTCTTTCTGTGGGTGGTGAGGGTCCCCTCAGGTCGTCATGTAAGCATTTTCCTGACCGAGCCACCTCCCTGACCTACTAACAATTACTCTTATAATTTGTTTTAGGTACAGTTTGCAGTTTGTCACTGCGGTCCCGTGGGGGGGGGGGGCGGGGACTGACTTCGATGATGAGCTTCAGCCACATGAGGTCAGCGCCCACTACGCCAGGGCTCTTACCCTTTCCATCCTGGCATGCCTGCTTTCTGTCACTATGCGAGCCACCACGCTAGCTAGAGGAGCAGCAGTTTTTGAGAGTCCATGTCTCATCTGAAAGGCATGATGAGTGTGGTGAGGTCATGGGGCTTGGGCATGAGGCCAAGACATAGATGGGGCTATCAGCCATGGGATGGGGAGGCTTCTGCAGTCCCAGACACCAGGAAGGAAGGGCAGAGGAATGGATCTCAAAGGTGTCTAGAACAAATGATGCCTCATAGAGTAGCCTTGACGACCCATGGATCAAAACCCCTACGGAAACACGATGGGCACACCTGAAAAAGCCAGGCCTCCGATGTCTGAAAAGGCGGAACAAGGGAGGTGATTTGTTGCGGGAGGTCCTTCCGCTCCTTCAGCCAATAGCCGCTGAGAGACACAGCCCGTAGCTCCTTCAACAGTGATTGGAGTAGATTTAAGCTACCATGAGGGTTGGCGCGATCTTGGGCTCATCTTCAAGGATAATAAAGATCTAGCTACGTGGAACGAGATTGCATCACTCTCACCCATGCATTGGAGCATGGTTCTTTAAATACCGCCTACCGCTGCAGCTGCGGAATGTGCAGGTATAGAAAGGGGAGCTTTGGGGTAAGAGGATCAATTAACCATAACAAAACAAAATACAAACAACCAAAACAACAATAAACCAGAGGGCACTCTTCTTAGTTCCAGCCCAGTGATAGGCTAGTGCGAGTCACCAATTAATTACCTCATACAGTGGGGTTTCCCTAGCCCCATTTTTAACAGAAAAAGAAAAAAAAAAAAAACACCTGCTTTCTTTTAAAGTTGTATTTATTACCTTTTCATTGTTTGGAGTTTCAGATATGGTGCATACGATGTGTTTTGGTCAAATGCATGCCCCATTCTCTCTACTTCAACCCTTCTCCTATTTCTACCCCAACTTTTCCCTTCCAACTTCCCATTCTGGTTTTGTTTTGTTCCCCCACCACCCACTGAGTGCCACTAAGTGCCGCCCATATATGCTCTGGTGAGGAGCTTCTCAGGGTTCAAATCCCTGAAAGTAACCAGCTATCCCTCTTCCAGCATCCACCAATGGCCAATAGATCCTCAGGTAAGGGTGGATGGGACTTCTTGAACCCATCCCCCATCTATGCAGGGAGTTTGGCTGGCTTGATCTTTAGAGAAAAATAAAGTAAGGTGGGCTCTTTGATCTCTGTGACTTGCTCGGAGCACTTGAACACTTGAGGGTGTTTCTTCTTCCTAAAGACTTGAGCAGATGTCTGGACTTTCTGCAGAACATCTTGCTGGCTGGAGGCACTGTGACCTGCAATGTGTTATCAAGCATGAATCAATGAAGTGAACTCCCCTTTGCAGAATGGTGAGTGTGTAACCCACATGCACAGGGTGGGCTTTGCAGAGAGAGGACAAGGACTGGGGGTCACTGCAGAGCCGCTGTCTTCCTTGAGTGTTCTGATCATGTGTGCATAAGTCAAACCCCAAATCACAGCACTGAGTGGAGAATGGTGTCAATGGACCGTAACATTCAGACTTTCTGAGATAAAACGATGGATCATCACTACTTTTCTTTTATATTCTTAGAATGATGAAATCAGAGCTTAGAGGTGCTGGTCAGTTGCTCAGTTTCATACTGAGTCAGGTTCCAAGCACAAGTCTGCCCACTCACAGAGCCCCAGATCCTCAGCCCTTTGCTGTCTCATCCCCACTCCTAATTCCGGCTTCCCAGTGGGACTTCAGCTAGGAACTTCTCTCTGCTAGCCGTCCAGGGGTAGCGCTGAGCCAGGGCCAATCAGCAGAGACCTTGGCCCAATTAGCATAGGGCTTAATCGCCTCAGGTAGCCAATTACACTTGTATTATATGCAGCTGTTACATTTGGACTTCTCGAGTTACTCATAGCTGAACAGAAGTAATAAAGTGATGGCAGCAACTGGAAAGAAGTGGCCAGTTTGCCTCAGGTTCAAGGGCAAAACACAAGTGTCCTACTGACTTTTTAACTGTAGGGCGAAAACAGCTCTCAGTTGCTAGCACAGTTTAAACAAGGGACCGTTTCTAGGGAACAGCTCTTAGTGCTGAAGAGGAATGCTGAGGGTGGGCCTCCTGAGCCTCCTGCTGTATTTTTTAGAAAACCTTGTGTTTATCAACACCTGACAAAATGTTAGTATTTTCTGTCTATCTATCTATCTATCTATCTATCTATCTATCTATCTATCTATCTATCATCCTCTATCTACAATCTCTTACTCTAATCCAGCTATCCAGTCTATCATCTACTTACCTATCTTGTATCAATCTAATCTAATTAAATTAAATTAGATTAATCTTTCCCTCTATCTACACAAGCGTTTCCCTCCAGCAATCTACCTATCTAGATATCCATTCATCTAATCTATCATATAGATATCTATTAATCTAATTTATTATTTATCTAATCTACCACCTGTCAATCTACTCTATCTATTCTATTGTCTACCTATCATCTATTAATCTAGTTATCTACTCTATTATCTGTCAATCTAACATATCATGTGTCTATTAATCTGATTAGTTATTCTATTATCTATTTATCATTTACTTAATTTATCATTTAATATCATCTAGCTACCTGTTGATCCAATATAACCAGTAGATAGATAATCTATTATTTATTAGTATAATCTAATCTATCTACTCTACAATGTGTTTTGGCCTCTCCCATAATCTGTCACCTATCAATCTAATTTATCATTTGTACATCTATGTACCTATTCAATTCACGTATGTATTTTCAAAAATATGTCTGTCTGTTATGTATCCATCTATGTATTTATGTATGTATTGTCTATCTATCTAGTTCACATATGTATTTGAAAAGACAGAAAGATTATGATCTAACAGAACGTTCTGAGACTTTAAGGTTTCTAACCTTTTTAGGGTCTGATATTCAGCAACACGGCATTACAAAAACTTTTAGGTTTGCTATTCAATAACACCAAACAAAATAAAAAAAAGAGAACTATAAATAAATCCTATCTGGTTGATTTAAATGAAAGGGCTCCTGCTGTTTGATGAGACCCTCTCCCCAGCCATGGTGAGATTCCTCTTGATTGGGAATTGAGTTTCTGGGCTATTTCTCAGAGAATAAAATAACAAAACGCAGATAGCAGATTTAAAAAAAAAATTGTCACCAGGTATCCCTGTTGGACGCCCAAGTGACAGGGGTCAGAAACTCAGCCAGTAACTCTGCTTAAGCAGAGGCAGAACAAATCCCCCTGCCTGGGAGGCCAAACAAAGCATTGTTTTAGTTCTGTGGGAGATAATGACAAAGGACTAGAACGTCGTCCTGGGTAATGGTCTCCCGCTGATAGGGAAATGCTGAGGGAAAAACAAACAAGGGCTTGAACGCTTCTTTTTCCATGCAAAGCTCTTGATCTGGGGCCTTGCCCCTCCTAGCATCTTCAGTTCTGTTATAGGTGTCTTGCTTTGGGAGGCGCTCTGAGCTGGGATGTCCCAGCACCAGAAGGGCACTGAGTACAGGAGGCCTGCCCGGCGAGCTGCTTTTGAACCGCTGGCTTCACCAGCTTTCCACAAAGACACAACCACAGCCTCTGGCTTTGCTTTTAGTCAGAACTCCCTCTGCCACAACCAACCCATTTTATACCATCAATCAGACTAGCAGCTGCTGCTTCTTCTTTTTTAATCAGCAAAGTCCTGCAACTGTACAACAGAAAGACATGTTGTTGTTGTTGTTGTTGTTGTTGTTGTTGTTGTTGTTGTTTTATAGAGTCCCGGAGAATGAAACCAGCAAGTCCTTCGAATCAACAAGCCGGCACCTTTCTATTTTTACCTCTTTTCCTTGGTATATAGCTTAGAACAAAATTGAGATCAGATCAAAAGTGAGAACTGATTTTAAGTCCAAAACTGTGGAGAAATCACAGTATCCCTTTGTTTAAAAAAAAAATGAAATAAAAATTCGGGGCCAAAGTCACCATTCAGTCCTCTGCAGCTCTTGGAGCCGATCCAGTGTAAGCCACCACACAGACCAAAAACAGGGTTGACATCTTCTTTAACCACCCATTGAAAGGGCCAGAGCATCCGGAAGTTCAGGTCCAAGTCAGCTTTGTAGTTAATGAGACATTCTGCAAGTTTTGTTTTGTTTTGTTTTCCCTCTTGGGAAACAATTCTTCATCGCACAAAGCCAATAGGAAGCGGTTTTAAACATCAGCAACATTTCTAGTTGGGTTTAGCAGTCTCTGGGCGAGCATTTCAGAGGCTGTCTCCTTGGGGGCTGCAATGGGACGTGGGAACACTAATGTGTGCTCTATGGAGCTCCCCTCACTATAAAGCTCATTGTGCCATCTCTTTTAAGGTCAGTTTGTCTGCAAAGAAGGCTGACCCTGAGGCTAGCCATACAACCCTTGGAGGGTTTAGAAGTTTCATGAGCCCCCAGTGGGGCTGCAGTCTGGCCTGCACCTTTGATGGAGACAGCTTACATTTTGATTACAATAATTAATTTGAAAATTCTAATGTAAAAACTTTCACTTGAAAAACAAACAAATCCCCAATTGTCAGACAAAATTACTTTATTTTTTTTGCTTTAATGCCCGTATGTTGTATGTCATTATCCTCCCTCCCCCCTTTTTTTGGCTAAAAGCCGCTCCAGTAGGTGAACAGGTGCTTTGGAGATTGACCAGTGATGGACATTACTGTCATAGAAATCTTCAGTGGTTGACAGAATATGTGGGGGAAAAAAAAAAAAGCTAAATGAAGAACTAGGTGGTAGATAAAGTTAAGGCAGAAAGAGTAATAATTACTTAGGGAGAGAAACCTTAATTGGAAAAGCTAAACAAAGGGAAGAAAGCAAAATAAATTGGATTACAGCACTAATTCAAATTGTTACTAAAAATCTGGGAGGAACTCAAAGGAAGTAATCCCTTACACCGAATTCCGAATGTCGAGGGAGGCCGTTGTCCCCAGTAAGCCCTCAGGTGCCCAGGGCTGGCCCATGGAAGAGACCCGTACCCGAAAATATGAAAGGGCTTCGGACAATTCTGATCCGGGCGCACACTTTCCTCAGACTCAGATAATAGGCAGTTTTGGATTTTGTGTTCCGCCTCCATGATCCTGGCTAGGAATTTTTATTTCCTGGGCTTCAGCTCCCCAATGTCAGCCACCCAGTAAGAAAGGGAAGCTTGAGCCTGTGTTGTGTGTGTCTTAGAGTTCTTCAGGAATGCAACCCCCACCCCCATCTGCCTACCCCGGAGTTAAGATCTGGGCACACAGGAAGAATCGCGGTTCCAAGAACCCGGTGTGTGTGGTGGAGGGGTTTGATGTCTGTGGTTCCAACTTCTCCTCATTTTACTTTTGAAACACTCAGAAACATTACGTTTAATGCGAAATTTCTCCAAGGAAAAGTTCAGGGGAGCCACGTCCAAGTTGCAGCAAAGTCTATTTGGAAAGTACACAACTTCAGAGACTATTTTTCTTTAAAAAAATAAATAAAGGAACAAAATTTCAATCACTTTAATACACACTGTAAAGGCAATTTATGATAACTGTAGCCTGCGGTGACTAAGGCTATACTGAACTTTCAGAGCTGAAACATTCAGTCTGTTGTATTCAGGGAAAGTCCTCTCTACAATTTGAAAAAAAAATATTAAAAAACCGCGGAAGCAATTGCCAAATCTCTTTCGCCTGTGCAGTATCTTTTATATATATAAAAATGTGTCCAATTACATAGCTAGGGTTACAGATGTCCACAGTTTCATTTTCGATGATTCGGTGACTGTAATTCCAGGCTGCTATTTCACGGTACTGAAAGGCACCGGGTTATCTTTGCCCCTTCCGTCTTCCTGATGTTTAAACCAGCCAAAAAACACATCAAGAAACCAAATAAGCAGAGGGAAACAAGAGGTGGGGATTGCGTTCTAAAGGCTGAGATCCCTACATAAGCAAAAGGGAGTTTCTGATGGTTGTGGGGTTACGTCCCAGATTCAGGTCTTGCATCTGTGAAATGGGCTGGGGGGCATCTCTACAAGACTGTCCCCAGGTGTACCAGCCCAGTGGTCTCTTGACTTGCTAGTGTGTGAAAGCTTTCTGGCCTCTCCCAGGAAGCGGGTCCAAATCTTCTCGGGACAATTTGCCTTTTAGAAGCCACTGGAGACGCAGGCACACACGGTCTGAGGGGTGCTGGCATTTGGTTTATTGCCTTTATAAAGACTGGTTGGAGGCCTTCTCAGACTTAAACTAATAAGAGCGTAGAGTGGGGGTCCCAAAATAAGAAGAGTGTGAGAGGGAGGTTGTAGAGGGGAAAAGAGAACGATCCAACTAAGAATCAAGCCGCTCGAGAAACAGGAAGAGGAAGAAAGCAAATGGATTACGCCTAGAAAGACCCCGAACCGCGGGGCCTATAGAGGAGCTGGGCTCCTTGGGTGGGCTTGAAACTCGGACACCTCCTCCGCTCCCGATCTGGCGAGGTGGGAGCCTCCCGATCTGGGGAGGTAGGAGCCACAGGGACCCAGCCAGGGATTTACACCCGAGGGGACCGAGCTGCTGAGGTCGCAGTCTGGGGATCGTCCAGGCTGGGCAGGGTTGGCACGTTCCTCCAGCCTGTAGCGTTTGCAGTAGAGGGAGGGAGATCCCAGGGCCAGGCTGTGGGACTAGGTACCGCTCTGAGCTCTGTAACCGTCAGCTGCAGAGCCAGACGCACACCGGTGAGGGCCCCCAGGATCTTTGTTGGAGCTTGGGCGACGTCCTCCTGGAGGTAGGAGAAGAGCTGGTGGCCCGTGCGCCGACGAGATCCCTGTCCACAACCTGGGTTCTGCTGGCTCAGGGACCTTACCTCCGCAACTGGCCCAGCCTCGGGGCTCAAGTCTAGATGTGCCTTCAAGCCTTTCTCTCCCAGTACAGGGACCCGAAACTCCCAGAACCCCTGAGGTGGAGCAAAAAGACACCACACAGGCGTTTCTGTCCTTGGCGCCAGAGGAGGGTCCCTGGGCTCTCAGGACTTGGGGGCGGGGGTTGCCTCCCCAGCACCTTGCGAGGGTGGGTACCAGTCTGGGCCTCTTAACACAGTGACTGCTACTTGCAATTTCTTTGCTTTGCCCCTCCCTTCGGAGAAAGAGGCCGAGTTTCACCCAGACTCAGCCCTTGGTGAGCCCTGGTTATAAAGCTCTGAGTTATGAGCTCTTCTGTCTCTGAGGAACTCGGCAGCACCAAAGAGAAAATGGTCTAGGCCTACACCCCCTCTCCCCGTGCACGCCTTTTTTTTTAAAAACACAAATTGATTATTTTGAGATTTGGCTCTTTCTTACTTCCTTTTACTTTATTATTTTTTAATATTGATGTTTTCTCAGTTTCTCAGCGACACCGAGGAGGACAGGGGTTTTCTGGGTTAGTGTTTGGTTTGCCTGATCTTTTCCTCAGCTGTCAAAGAGTAGCTAAACGAAATATGGCTTCTGCAGAACTCTCGCGGTGACGCTTCTATGATATAAGTCAATGCTTCTGCCCGGTCCCGTTTATGTCAAAGGAGGCAGCAACCAGAGCAGGCTCTGCCAAGGAGGAAAGAGGGGGCATTGCCTACACAAGGCACTGTCCACCACTGCCCACAAGCACCTTGGTGTTCAGCTCGGTGTCGTCAGCTACTTGTATGCTTTCTCCTAAGATTATGGCAACAATAGAGTGACAACAAGAACCAGGAAACAAACAGCTCTTGAGTGGTCATTTGTACCAACCTGTTCTTGGAGGTGAGAAACGCACATACGCAACCCTTCCGGCCCCACTTTTTATTTTTGTCAGTGGAGGTCAGAATTGGCCGATTTAAAAAAAAAAATGATCTATTTACAGAGTTACGAATGTCCCCGTAGAAACTCTGTTTATCAGCCCAATAGTTGTGAGAGGGTTAGGAAACCAGTTTAAACTGTTAATCGGCCACAGAAAGGACCCCGGATTGACGCCTTTCACTTACCTTTGAAAGGCTGTAAAAGCTACTCTGTACATCGGGATAAAATTAGACGGCGACAAAATCATTACCTTGGCTCCCCACAATAAAGACAACCTTAAGAGGGGCTATTGATGGTTTCAAATTACATCACCGTGGTTTGTAGGTTCGTCCTCTGCGCTCACAGAAAGCAATTTTAAATGTGGATTCTTCAAAGAACAGTCGCCAGCATTCACGCACGGACAGGCAGCTACCCTTTGATTTTATTTATTGCAAAGTGGAGGTGGAGGTAGAAAAACAAAGACAAACATCCCAGAATAAGAAGTTTCAAAAGAATCATGTCCGGTTTATATTTCCCAGGCTTTCTGTTCTCTTTCCTGGAAGGAGAGTCAGGATGGCGGGTCTGGGAGTGGAGGTCACGGCCCCTTGGGAGGGAAACCCTGCACGCATCACCGGTCGTGCTCTGCCCACTGCTTCTGAAGATTTCATTCTGCACTCAGACTCTTGGGGTAAAAAGAAAGACATTTTCCCAAACACTCATTGCAGGGCAAGGGCCATGCCCTAGTTCCATCTGTGCTTTTGGGAACTGATGGTGAGCCTGAGTTTTCCACGAGAAGATTCCTCCCACGGAGCTCGTACATTGGTAAAAGTCACGGACATCAGGCAGCCCACCTCGCTTTTACTCTGAAAGGCGCCCTCTGCATTTTCAAGGAGACTCAAAAAGAGAAAGTTCCTCTCAACCGCCATCCTTGAAGTCACCCTACCAGTTCTTGCTAGGCCTACAAAAAACTGAGGAAGTACCCTGTCACCCGAGTTTGCGTTCCTCTAAGGGTCAAGTTAGTGGTGGAAATCCGTATGGGGGCTGCTGCTGTTGTCCACCAAAGGCAGCCAGGATGCACTTTCTGAGCCCTGCGAGCAAAAGAAGGACCCCTTTCGCACTTTCACAACCTGTGTGCCAGGGGCGAAGGGGCTACTGGGGCCAGGAGCACCCAGGGAAGACCCCTGCAGCTTCTTTGAGAGTGGTTTGATGGTCCTGGAGGCCTGGGTGGCCACATTTGCTGCACAGCACTGCCCCCTGGCATCCAGCGCCAAAACTGCCCCACCCCCGCCCAGCCTCAGGGCCTCTTTCCTGACCACTGGGTGAACTCAATCTTTTCTTCTCTTTCCAGACCACATCTCTGCCAGCTAAGCCATTTCAAATGCCTGGAGAAGGTCTCCAACTCTCGCTCAGAGCTTCAATCCTTTCCTCCCCAAAGGTGACTCAGGACTTGGGCTGCTAACAGCAGATGCCCATGTGGTCCTCAAGGCTACTTTGTAGTGGGCCGGAGTTGTGGCTGAAGGGAGACTGTGACCACAGGCTTGGAGAATCAAGGGATTTCTTTGGAGCAGGAGTTCATTCTTTGCTTATTCTTCAGTGAACAACAGCTCCCTGGCATTTTTCATTGGCGAGTGGACTTTCTAGAGAAGAGAGCTAGCAAGTCAGGAGTTATCTAACACCCAGGAGCGGATACAGCACGGTTCCCTGGTGACCCCATCCGAAGGTGCCTGAGGGATGGGTACAAACCTGGCCGGAGCTCAGATGTCTACCCAGGAGCTGCCATAGAGATTCTGCTCCCTGCCCTGGTCATTACTTACCACATAGTAGGATCACTACCAGCTTCCTGGAGGTACCAGCTGGAAGGGTTTTGCTTGTCTAGCCTCAGGACAAGTTCGGCCTTCCTGGGTAGTTTGTTTGTTCGAAGCTCTGAGCCTGGGTCAGAGGGAGAAGAGGGTTCTGAGAACCTGAGAGCCAGTTGGTTTGGGGTAAGTAACTTCACCTTCCTGATTTCTTCTGTGGTTTCCTATGGTCGCGATGAAGATTAATTGATACAACGTCCTCAAGGGGAACACGCCACCCTGGTGCCTTTCTTCTTTGGTTGACCATCTCTCGGGATTCTTCCTGGAGGGTAGGTGTGTGGAGGGCTGTCTGGCTGTGGGAGTGCCCTGCCCAACAACTGCCACTTACCGAAGGGTTAACCATGCATGTAGCCAAGGGTTACCAATGACAATCACACTTCATCTAATGATGTCCACACAGAAGTAGCGTTTTTAGCATTTGTTATTTATATTTATTTTACTTTGTGTGTATGAGTGTTTTGTCTGCATGTATGTCTGTGTACCACACACACGTCCAGTGCCTGAGGAAGTGGTGAGCTGCCATGTGGGTGCTGTGAATTGAACCTGGGTCCTTAGCAAGAACAAATGCTCTTAACCACTGAGCCAACTCTCCAGCCCCTGAGGTGGTTTTTTTTGTTTGTTTTTTAAAGATACGTTTTTAAACCATGTGTGGATATGTGTGTGTGTGCATGTATACACACGTGTGCAGTGAGTACATGTGCCCAGGAAGCCAAGAAGAGGGCGTCGGATCCCTACAGCTGGAGTTATAGGCAACCATGAGTCTTCTGATGCAAGCCCTGGGAACTAAACTTGGGTCTTCTCTCAACCTCTTTACCATCTTTCCAGAATAGGGTTTTTCAAGTGTCATGTTAGAAAACAAGCAACAGGCTAGAACATGGTGGAGCATGGCCTCGAACCAACCCTTTCTCAGAGGCCAAAGCTCTGAGACACCAAGTTGAGTAACATTTCAAAACATTTCATTGTTCACTTCCTGTTCGCTCTACTCCCTTGAAACTGCAGTTTATGGTGAAACATGCCCTTGGAATCACCAGCTGCGGAACCCCAAGAACTCAGGGGTATCTTGAGGCGCTCATGCTGAGACTCCCCTGGTCTCTGAGAGGCACATAGATCACTCTGACTAACCCGAGTACCACATGTTAGGAATCCCCACTTTCTCCTCCGCAGACTCTGCTCCAGGAGCCTATGGAGGAGGAAGTTCACTGAATATCCGGAAGACCACAGAGATGGAGATGGGACCTGAGGAGGGACACCTCTGGACCCTTCCAGCACAAAGCCGGATCATCTCCTACCCTGAACCGAGGCCTAGGTCACTGTACAAAGATGCCATTAGCAAGCGGGCTTGGATTTGGGGTTCCCTAGCAGTTGACTCCCTGCAGTTATCCCTGGGTTCCTCAGCAGGCATTTGAGAACGCAGGAGCCGGGCTTTGCCCCCCACAGCCCTCTCTTCAGGCACTATCCACACTCCAGACAGAATCTAGGAAGGGCATTAGTTGTCCCTAACTGATCCAATGCTTTTCCTTGGACAGAGGCAGAGCTGTTTGTCCGCAGCACCCGCAAGGGACTCGGCGCCCCCTGGTGTCAGGATGCAGCATTCACATCTGGTACTCAAACCCTTGCCAGGAGCCTGGGTCTCCCCATCAGAGACCTCCCTTTTCTGTTGTGTGGGGCTTCCATCGGAGAGAAAAACGCCAGTCTGAGGGAAATAACATGCGCACACCTGTACAAATACACATGCATACACGCACGCCACAAGTCAGAAAGGAAGAAGAAATGTTTTACATCTGTCTGGATTGTTAAAGGGACTGTGCCACCCTACCCGCTGGTCTGTCTGCTCTTCTCAGGCCTGGCTTATGGAATGCAAGCTCCGTCACAGCGCTCTCTAATGCCCCAGGCTACACGCACACCAGCATTTACGCGCTGAAAACCCCTTTGAGGCGGGCGGTTACTCTAAACCAAAACCAAGAGAAAAACCCTATTGAGGGTGTCTACAAATGGGAAACAGTGAGGACACCTGCCTTGCCTGCCTGTTGGGTCTAGCCCAGCCTCGCTCACCAGAGCAGGGCTACCTTTCCCTGCACCTCCACTCAGTTGTCATCATGCCCTCCTTTTTTTTTTTCATTTTTACAGGGAGAACAGAAATTTGGTCCCTTGTTCAGCTACAGAGCTGGTCAGGCGGGAGGCGGGGGGGGGGGGATTTTCTGGAGAGCTTCAACTGTAAGCAAAAAGACAAAGCAAGATTACAAAATAGCAAAATCACAGCCAATCTGTTCCTAAATGATAGCCCCATCCCCAAAACCTTAGTCCCGCCTATTGTTTTTTTTTAAAAAAAATATTTATTTATTTATTTATTATGTACACAACATTCTGTCTGTGTGTATGCCTGCAGGCCAGAAGAGGGCACCAGACCTCATTACAGATGGTTGTGAGCCACCATGTGGTTGCTGGGAATTGAACTCAGGACCTTTGGAAGAGCAGGCAGTGCTCTTAACCTCTGAGCCATCTCTCCAGCCCCCATGTCCTGCCTATTGTGTAGCAGTTTTCTGACTAGATCCATACACCTGGAAGGGAAACTCATAAAGACTTGGGACGTTCTAAAGGGAGGCTCCTTAAGACTCAGGAAACTAACGACTCAGAAGCCTCAGGAAGTCCCTGAAACTGACCAGCTACACTTACCCCTCCCTGCCAAGCTTATATAAGCAGCAAGGATTGCTGAGAGATGTTTTAGACAAGAGAAGTTCCCTACAAGAGGCTCTGATCAGCTAAACTGCCCAGGAAAGGCAGAGACTAGTCTGCCTGCTAGGACAGACTCTATCCTGTCAAGCTACCTTCAGGTTTCCAGCTCCCACCACTGCTGCACATGCTGGAGTGGGCTTACATGACAACAGCTCTCTTTGAACCCTGTCTGCGACTACAAAGCAGCCCCTCACCCACAGTCCTGTTAGTAACTTTGTCTCAGGTAGGGTTTCTATTGCTGTGATGAAATACCATGACCAAAGAACAAGCTGGGGAGGAAAGGGTTTATTACACTTCAGCATTGCTGTCCATCACTGAGGGAAGTCAGGACAGGAACTCAAACAGGGCAGGATCTTGGAGGCAGGAGCTGATGCAGAGACCATGGAGGAGTGCTGCGTAATGGCTTGCTTCCCCTGGCTTGCTCAGCCCACCTTCTTAGAGAACCCAGGACCAGCAACCCAGGGATGGCACCACCCACCATGGTCTGGGCCCTCCTCCATTGATCACTAATTGAGAAAATGCCTTACAGCTGGATTTCATGGAGGCCTTTCCTCAACTGAGGCTCCTTCCTTTGATGACTCTAGCCTGTGTCAAGTTGACACACAAAACCAGCCAGTGCAAACCCAATAAAACTCACGGGTTCACTATGGACTTTGGTAGAATCCTTTCTTTAGTCAGTCTTGGGTTCCCTATGTGGGGTGTGTGGACACTTGTTCATGTCCTTCCCAGAGACAGTTTAAACACCAACCACCCAACCTCAGCACCAAGACAGGCCTGTCTGAGCATCATGGACATCAACCCCGTCCTCCAAACCTTCATCTGCAGCTGCATATCTTGGTTTATATAGGACTTTATAGCTGTAGACTTGAACCGTCCCACTTAGCGGGACGACTTAGGCACGGTATTCATCAGCTTCTCTGAGTACTAAGGTTCCTTCATGTGTTGCTATGAAGATGAGAAGTAATTCCTGCAGAGTTTGGCATAGGCCAGGGAAGAGGTAGGTATCTTGACTGTTTCTCCCATGGCTGGAATTCAGTGAGGTGTTAGTAGTGAAGACTTGAAAACTGGGATTGAGTTAGACAGAGCACCAAAGCTTTTGAATTAGTTTCAGGAGCCAGGGAAAGTTTTTGCCCAACCTTTGCAGGGATGGGGGGCGGGTGGCTAGGGCCTCATGTCTCCTTGGCCACCAACTACCACTGAGATATAGTCCTAGTTCTATGTGGTCAGCTTTTTATCCAGAGATCATGACACTTTAGGTATGGTGGGAGCCAGAGTGAAACAAAGACACTGAGTTAGACCCCAGGTTTCTCCAGCGACCCTTCTGTGCCTGT
Organism: Microtus ochrogaster; assembly: GCF_000317375.1. Taxonomy (NCBI): domain Eukaryota; kingdom Metazoa; phylum Chordata; class Mammalia; order Rodentia; family Cricetidae; genus Microtus; species Microtus ochrogaster. The sequence continues at coordinate 86,697,370 of NC_022015.1, forward strand.
CATGGGTCAGCTCTGCATTCCTGCATTCAGCGTGAGAGCCAGCATAGGAACCAGTGCTCATGGTGGTTGACATCCTCATATGGCATGGTCTTTGCACAGTTCAAACCCTCTGCCTGCAACACCTATGACTTCTCACTTGGTTTTTCTCTTACCCTCTCTGAATGGCTCACATTCCTGAGTCACACGCTCAGAGATCCTTGGGCCTCCTTCACAGGATTTGCCGTTGTTCAAACTTTACATTTTCTTGGTGTTTCTTTCCCCCCACTGCCTTTCTGCCGCTGTGAGCTTCGTGAGAGCAAAGGTCATGGTTTCCCATCAGTGTATCGTTAGCCCATGACACAGTGGATAATTGTTGAATGACTTGTTTCTATTGGAAGCTAGATTTAGAAACTAGTTTAACCTTAACTCCACCCTAACCAGCAGTTCTTTCAGAGAATTCACAATGCATCGTTTCAATGTGTTGTACATGAAATTAATCTCTGAATACATCACCAGGCGAGCTGTTCTGGATGCAATAAAATAGAAAGGTTAAGATCAAGTTTAGATCGCTAGATGCTTGGATTGCACAGTGCACTGAATAAATTTGAAACACAATAAGATACAATAGGAAAGAGATGGTCTTTACGTTTTGGGTTATACAATATGCCACTCCCTCCCTCCCTCCCCCCTTCCCTTTCCTGCTCTCCATCCCTCTCTCCCTCCCCCCTTCCTCTCTTGTTCTCCTTCCTGCTCACATCTACATTGTGGTCTCTAGCTTTGTGATGAGTAGTCTTATCATCTTGATGGATTTAGAGTTGTGGGGGAAGCAAATCTCTGGCTGTGCCTATAAGGGATTATCTATATTAGGTTACTTGAGATGAGCAGGTTTACCTTAAACATGGGTGTCTTTCCTTGGACTGGGGTTACAGAATGAATAATAAAGAGAAAGCAAGGTGAACATCAGTACCCGCCACCTGCTGCTTCCTGACTGTGGATGCAGTGTGACCAGCTGTCTCCAGCCCCTGCTACCATGTCTTCCTACATGGCAGACTGGACCCCCACACTGCGTGACTTACGTAAACTATGCTTGTCAGGATGTTTGTCACAGCAACAGGACAGGTAGCCAGCCCAATCCTCCACCATCTCCAGTCTCTTCTGTATCTCTCTCCACACTAACTTTGATGTGGTTACTGCAAGGCCTATAGCTGAGGGAGGGTGAAGGGAGTTGGTAGACAGACGGTTCCTATGACAATGGCACCCACTTTGCTTTAGGATTCTGTCCCCCTGCTTTGGTAACAGCACCTGCATCAGGACTGGACATGCAGAGGCTTCCTCCTGCCTTTGGTGTAGGGTGTATTTGGTGGCCGATTTAGGGGACAGGAACAGTGCTGTCAGCCCGATGTAGACCTTCACACCTCACACACTGTCTCTCTCCCTGTACACTAAGCTCTGGTCTGTCCTACCATATAGTTTATTTGTCTTGCTCATCCTTCCTGATGAGGTCCACTGTGTTTTCTAAACTCTCCTTGGCACACCCTACACACTTTCCTGATGTCTGCACCTGACAGTTCTTACGAACGAGGCCTTCTGTTTTCCTTCTCTGTCATAATTAACCCGTGTCAAATGCCACACACATGACACAATACACTAAGTGCCTACCGTGTACTAAGCATTAAGAGAGGCATTGGTGGCTCCAACCTGACCCCTCTGCAGACTTCCCTGGTGTTCACAGACAGTGATGTCTAGAGCTCCGTACAGTGACTAACTGGGACACCCACAGGGAATTCTTTGGGATGCCACCACTCCCAGGCAGAGTCAGAGTGAGTGTCCCTTAGAAGGAATCAACTGATCTAAGTCCTAGAAAAGGGTTCCAGAAATTTCTCCTAAATAAATACTAAAACAAGGTAGACTTTTTTCTCTGCCCTCTCCTGGTTCTGAGTCATGTTTCACCGATTTCCCATCCAGCAGGTTAGAGAACACTCACCTGCTCTGCTCCTCCAAATGCGCAAACATTGTGTTTTATAAACAATAACAGCGAAAACACACCTATTGGCAAAAGACTCTGCAGAACAGCATTTAGGCTTGTAAATGCCTCTAACAGGGACCAACAGCCTATAATTAGAATTTAACAATCCAAGAGAGCAGTAATATGCACCCTGCCGGACAGATTGGAGTCTTTTTCTTTAGTTCTGCAGGTTTGGTGGGTAGATTGGCCCCCGACTCACCATCTACAATAACCGTCCTACTGAGGTAAACATGTCACAAACAAGAACAATGAGATCACCAACAATATAACACTAATACTATAAACAAAAGAAACGCCACCTTTGGCTCCAGTGGAATGAGAGACACAAAGCAGACTCGCTCACGGAGCTATTCAAAAAACAAACAGCTCACGGCCAGTGCTCAGAGCTCTCGGGGGCAATTTTCTAGGAACCTGAGGATAAGAAAACGTCTTTTCCTGAAATACACTTGGTTTTGCACTTTTGGATGGCGCTTAAGCATGTGAGGCCTTGGGAAACAGAGGCAATAAAGGTCACAGGTAACTGCAGAGACTTCCAACACAGCCTCATCAAAGGTGTTTTCCCCCAAACATGAGACTTTTCTAACTGCCAAGGCTCTGGGATAATAGGTCACACCTCCTCCATACAGCCATTTTTTTTTTTTTTTTTTTTTTTGCTATATTTTGTTGAAGAGTGAGTGGGTAGGTGGCTGAGAAAATGTTAGGATGTAGATGTTTGGAGGAATGAGTGCCCAGAAGAATCCCTTCAAAGACACTGTGAAAACACATACATATCCTTACACAAACACAGAGAGACGGACCTGGGCATCAGCGAGAGACCTGGCTGCTTTCTGATGGTCTCTGTGGTTGATAGGATAGGACATGGCACCAATTTAATAGCTTAGGTTGTGTCTGTGAGGGTGTTTCTGAGGTTTAACTGAGATGGGACCTACTCTAAATGCGGGCAGCACCGTCCCATGGAATGAGATCCTGGACTAAATTAAAATGAGAAAGGGAGTTGAGCACCAGTATTTCTTAGTCTTTGTGTCTGGTGACTGTGGATACAATGTGGCCAGCTGTTTCACACTCCTGCCATCCTGCCTTCTCTACCAGGATGAACTGTGCTGCCAAGCTGTGGGGGGGGGGGGGCAGGGGAACCTTTCTTTCTTCGAGCTAGCTCTCTTCTGTCAGACACTTTGTTGTAGCGAGGAAAAAAGTAACAAATACAGCATTTGTTCCTTGTGCAGGGACCAACTTGTCTGGACAGGAGAAAAAAAAAACAGAGTCTGGGACAAGCTTCCAGAGAGGTGAAAATAAAGGGCAAACCCTGAAGAAATGGATGAAGGGGTTGGGGATGGGTGTTGCAAAAGATGGCTCAGAGGTTAAGAACACTGACTGCTCTTCCAGAGGTACTAAGTTCAATTCCCAGCAACCACAGGGCGGCTCAAAACCATCTGTAATGAGATCTGGTGCCCTCTTCTGATGTGGAAGCATGCATGCAGACAGACCACTGTATACGTAATAAATAAATAAACCTTATAAAAGAAGAATTGGATGAGGGGTTTTATAACAGGATAGCTGGTGTTGACCGTGGAGGGATTATACACTGCCTAGGGCCTTTGAGCACCTAAGAATGGCTCGAGAGAAAAGAAGGCCGCTCTATGGATCATACACTGACTTCAAGTATAACGGTGTCCAGACACAGCCGGTGGCATCATCCGTCTATTCTCTGTCCTTTAACTCTCCCGTGGTGACAAAATTGCTGCTCTAGGCTAGCCTTGAAAGACAGCACTTGTTTCTGAACGACCCAGCAGGAATCTCATGTTGTGTAGTTATGTTTTGTGATCATTAATTTGATCGTCAACTCGAAAGGATCTAGAATCACCTTGGAGACAAAACTCTGGTTGTGTCTGTGTTTCAAGATTGGACTGTTTGGAAGACTCACCCTGCATGCCCGTGGAATCGTTCTGTGGGCTTCGGTTTTGGACCAAATGGAAGTGAGAAGAACTGAACATCCGTCTCTCCGCTTCCCAACCATGGGTGGATGCAATGTGAGCATCCGGTCATGCTCCAGGACTTCTTCTCCATGATGCTCTTCACTATGGAACCGTGAACCCAAAGAAACCCCTCCTTCTTTTAAGGGCCTTCATCGGGTATTTTGTCCCAGCCACAGTGAAGTAACTAATGCATGCTTCAACCACTCCCTGTACCTAAGGACAAGATTCGTAACAGCTGTCTCTGAGCGAGTCCTCAGGAAGAAACCACTACTGAGCATGGAGGAGGGGGTGAGGAGTCAGGAAAGGAGGATTGTATAGTGAATAGCAAATATAACCTCTTCTACTCAAGAGTGCCCCAGACATTGATAAACGCTTTCCCTACCAGAGGTGGCTCCTTGTCTGTAGATGCTTACCCAGAGATCCCCAGAGCCCAAGTTCAGTCAGGAGTACCTAGGCCTGCATCATCTGCGTGGTGGTAACCTCGGCTCATGAAGTCGCTGGTTTGGTCTTGGGACTGTCAGTACTGGGGATTTGGAATCTGGTACCCACATCAGCAGGGACTCTGAGATGCAGGCAAGACTCTTTCACATCTGTGTAACAGAGATGATACCTAATCCAAACTGCCGCACTGCACTTCCTGAGACAGGGAAGCCCTGTGTGAGGAGGGAAGACAGAGGGACATGCTCTGTGGAGCTGTGAACTTGGTCTCTGGCTGCAACCCAGGACTGCCCCCAGGATTCACTGCCAAGCCTTGTTTTACTATTGCCTGTTTCCTGCAGGAAAGATAATCTGGCCATGGTAACAAGTTCACCCCCACTCCCTGTAGCCTATTGGTTGCCTTCAAGTTCAGGGACCCATAGCAGGTGATCTTTGTTGAACTTCCAAACCTGAAGTCAAGCCCAATTTCCTCTGCCTGCCTCAGTAGATGAAGCCTTGAGTTCTGCATGGAAACCAATGAGCAATGGACTCACAGGAACATCTGGGTTTTACAGCTATTCAACAAAAAAGGGGAGCATTTTCATCTGGGGAGATAGAAAAGGGCTTACCATCCAAGAATGAGGACTTGAATTAGATTCCTTGAACCCACAACACATGCACACACACACACACACACACACACACACACACACACACATACCTCAAATCAATCAACCAAACACCAAATAAAATAAAAATCAGACATAGCATTGCACGATCCCCAAATCACAGCAGCTCACTCTTGTGATTCCAATGCAAGAACATGAAGACAAAAGGATCCTTGTGGTTTGCTGGCCAGCTTCTCACCAAATGGGTGAGCTCCAGGTTTAACATGAGACCCTGTCTCCAACTATAAGACAAGGCTGGGCTTGTTGACATGTCCTTAATCTCAGGGAGGCACAGGCAAGGGGATCTCTGTAAGTTCAGTCTGGGCTACAAAGAGAGTTCAGAACCAGTCAGGACCAGTGAGACCGGGATGCAATTGAGGAAGGTACTTGACAGTGACCTCTGGACTTCACTTATGTGTGCACACACACAAACCATTAAACACATTTACACAAAACGTTTTCTTAGAGGAGTAAAACAACCCTAAAATAAAGATGGTTTTGGCTTTCTTTATGGTAATAAGCATGAGAAACTTTTGCGTCCCAGCTCCCCTAGTGAGTCATCTGGGGTGGGATTTGTCATAATTTTTCACAGAGCTGTGGTCCTCCTCCATCCTGGAAGCAGGTTATTTGGATACCCATCCTATCCATTCTAGTATCTTTGCTGTTGCTGTGACAGAAAGACACATAGGGAGAAATGAGGTTGATTCGGGTCACAGTTCCAGGTTACAGTCCATCACTGTGGGGAAGTCAAACAGGGCTGCGGAACCCAGCAGTTGGAAGTGGCTCCCGCTTTATTCCACAGCCTGTCTACCTCCCTAAACCTATAGCTTGGGGAAGATAGAGGTTGGGGGTGGAGGGACTGGATCCTTTCATGATCGTAAGTGACAGGAATCTGGCTTTAGTTCTGATTGGAAGCACCTTTCCCAGCTTCTGAGGGAGATAAAATGATGTGGCCTTGGGAAGAACACCAGACTATTAATATAAAAGAAAAACAGAGGAGGGCAGCTATCCAGTAATTCTGAATTCCCAGCATCATTCCACCATAAACGTCCCACAAACCAGCAGTGACCGGAAAATGCTGGGCATTTTCAATTGGTTGGCTGGCAGCAGGGAGTAGCGTGGTTAACCTAGATGAAGCAAGGCCCAAATCTGTTCCTGGAGCTCCCTCTGGTGGCAAAGATGGAAACGGTCCAGGTTCTGGGTTTGGGGAAAGCTCATCTTGCTAGAGGTCTTGTGAGAACTCCTAGGACCTTTAGGAGAAAGGACCCTATTGCTTTTGGAGGGTTTGGTATGAGGCCAGATCTCCCCTCGGTAGAGAAGCTGCCTGCTCAGATTCTGAAGAAATACATTCCTCCGATGTCGTGCGCACGCGCATGCGCGTGTGTTTCATTTGCGCAGCTGTCTTGAGTGTGTTTGTTTCTAACTGCCTATCCCAGTTCACCTTCCCTAGAAAATCCTCAGCCCTGTAAAAACATCATCACTTCCTGGCACAATGGGATGGTCCTTGACTATTCTAGAAGCCATTCATTTGATGAGTCTAGCATCTGACCAAGCTTGATAACTCCAGACTGATGTCAGGTCATAGATTGAAGCCACTCTGAGGTCACCTCTGAGGCTGATACTGGGTGACTGGGTGACCAGCTCTCCTGAGCAGCCCTGTGTGCTCTCATAGCCTTGACAGGCAGTGGCAGCCCTGATCGCCTGGCAGCCCTGATTGCCTGGCAGCCCTGATCGCCTGGTGACCCTGCATACTTGCCTTACTGCTCTCAGGGGTCAGCTGTGGTTTGGAGTTCCAGGCTTAGAGGAGCAAACACTCCTAGTACTGGAGATGGGGGCTGGCAGCAGCGGAGAGGCAGAGGGGGATGGAGCTGCAGGAGAGACAGCCAACTGTGCTGGTTAGGTCAGTGCCTTCTCTCCAAGGAAGCGAGAGGCTGTGCATGAGCAACAGCTGGACAAGTACCAGGCTTGGTCCCCAGCTGGGCTCTGTGGCTCTGGGCTCATACAAATCTTTCTAATCCGATTTCTGTGTTTGTCTGGTAGACCGGCTAGAAAGGCAGCATTCCAGAAATCCTTTTCCACCTTTACTGTCTTTAATACACACACACACAGATACACACACACAGATACGCACACACACAAACACACATATACACCGTAGACATATATACATACATACACACATACACATATGAATACACATATATACATTTGCAAAAACACAAAGACATATACATATATACAAAGGCATAGACATATATTTCAAGTAGCTGGTGGTTTCTCTTCATCGTCAGCTTGACTAGATTAAGAATCACCATGGAGACACACCCCTGGGTGTGTCTGTGAAAGTGTTTCTAAGGAGGTCTAACTGAGCATCTTGCCTGCAGAAAACACTTAGCAGAAAAACCCCGGTTCCTTCCCTTCTGCCTCCTAAGGATGTGAATCAGTGCATGGCATCAGTTACTCATCTCAAAGGGTGGGCTGTGCCGTGGGCAGTGAGCTGGACAAATGGCAGCAGCCTTTTCAACTTGTGCAGGGCTTGGACTTTTGCTTGCCTCCTCAATGGCTGGATCTCTCTCTCACTAACACGAAAACATTAAATATTTGGGTTCCTAGGGAACCAGTTTAACTTGTACAGAAACTTCAATTCAACCCTGTGTTTTCATTTTTGACATGATTAGTTATACAGGAGCCACAGGAAAGATTCCATATCCGTGCCTTCTGTCTCAGCAGGTAGCTACCTGAGTGATCCAGAACTGTGAGAGGAATCACCTGGTTATGTCCTGATGCTTAGCCACTGCCCACACCTGAGACAGGCAGGAAGCGGTAAACCAGTCCGTCCCAGGTTCACTCCCGGGTGCTGTTGTTCTTTGCTACTGTGTGTGTGTGTGTGTGTGTGTGTGTGTGTGTGTGTGTGTGTGTGTATACACACAAGTGCAGGTGCCCAGAGAGTCTAGAAGCAGTGGACCTCTGCATCTGGAGCAACAGGCACACACACCATAGTGCTTGTGTAGGGTTCGAAGGACAACTTTTAAGAATTGGTTCTTTCCTCCCAACATGTGGGTCCCGGATATCAAACTTAGGTGATCAGACTTGGCCGCAAGTGACTTCATCTTCTAAGTCATCTCATGGGTCCTTCATTTTTAAGATGTATTTTCAGCTCATAGCAAAGCTAAGCAGAAAGCAGATGGTCCAGCCACACTCTGTTCCTTAATGTGAGACATGACCACCATCCCCACTGTCGGTGCACCTGTGACAGTTGCTGGTGCACCTGTGACAATCGCTGAGCCTGCTCTGACACACCGCTGCCACGTAGAACCCATGGTGGGGCTCACTTCACAGTCCATAAGTTTAGAAAAGTAAATCATGATATGTATCCATACAAAACGGTTACAGTTTTTTTTAAAAAAAAAAAAATCTGTGCTCCAGGCTAAAGAAATGGCTCAGTGGTTAAGAATACATCGCTGTTCTTTTCAGAACCACCTGTAACTCAAGCTCAAGGGGATCCAACACCTTCTTCTGACCTCTTCAGGGACTGTGCACACATGCACATATCCACACACAGATTCACAATTAAAAGCAGATTTTTAAAAACCCTCTATGCTTTACCTGTCTATTCCTGTTTCTTGTCTTAGCCTAGGAACTAGTTATTTCTTCTGATTTCATCATCCTGCCTTTTCTAGAGGGGCGCCCAGTCGGTTTTATACAGTACATAGCCTTTCAGATTCCACCATCATTTACCTGATAACATGTCGTTGTGTGGCTTGTTAGCATTTTTGGTGTTAAATAATATTCTACTAACCTGGATGTACCAAAATTTATTTATTTATTCCCCTATTGAAGGACTTCCTGGTTGCTATCAAGTTTGGGCAATTAAGTAAAGTTGCTGTAAGCATCTATTTAGTTTTTAAATATTTGTTTATGAGCACATGTGTGCACATGTGCAAGTGTGCTTGTGTGTCATAGCACACATGGGGTATCAGAAGAAACCTTTTAGGAGTCAGTTCACCCCTTCAATCATGTGGGGACTCAGGGTATTGAACTCAAGTGGTCAGGCTTGGTGACAAGTTCTTTTACCTGCCCAGTATCATTTAGGCCCCTAAGGAATCTGTCTATAAGGTTCTGCATAAATGTGTTTTTCATTTATTTGAATAAATATCAACAGAGTACAGTTGCTGAATTATATGTTTAATTTTGTAAAGAAATGGAGTTTCTCAGTTTGTCATTTTATATAGGAGGGCTACTGATTTTTTTCTAGTTATTCTTGTATCTAGTTACTTTGCTGGAAGTGTTTATTAGCTGAGGAGTTCCCTGGTGGAATTTTTAGGGTTACTTACGTATACTATCATACCATCTGCAGATAGTACTACATGGGAGAGATGGGGTGGAAGGAGTGTGGGGACAGAAGGCTAGAACTGGGGAATGTTTTAGAGGGGTGTGGAAACCTAGTAAACTGGAAACTTCCTAGCCTCTATGAAGATGATCCTAATGATCCTAGTCATGGGTGATGTGGGAAGTCCTTCTGCATATGTGTTGCTTTTATTGGTTGATGAATAAAGCTGTGTCAGCCAATGGCTTAACAGAGCAAAGCCAGGCAGGAAATCTGAGCAGAGATATATAGAGAGAGTAGGCGGAGTCAGAGAGATGCCAAAGGAGACAGACACCCAGAACCTTACCCCATAAGCCACAGCCTTGTGGCGATACACAGATTATTAGAACTGGGTTAATTTAAGATGTAAGAGTTATTTAATAAGAAGCCTAAGCTAATAGGCCAAGCAGTGTTGTAATTAATATAGTTTCCGTGTGATTATTCAGGTCTGTGCGGCCAGGAAATGAACAAGCAGCCTCTGTCAACACATGGGGGATACAGAGGCTCAACTGGTCATCTCTTGTAGCCAGTGGTGGGATTGGGCTGCATTCAATGGAGATGTTGGTTCAATGGAATCCTGTGGAAATCTCCAGACAACCCAGGCTGTTGCTAAGACAAAAGCTTTTTTCTGCATACTGACAGTGGAGTCCCATTGCCTAGGACAACAACACCCACACAACTCATAGGATGGAGTAGTTGAGCTGGTGCCACATGGAGTCTTCACCCCCCCCCCCATTCTTCCAGTCTCTCAGGCACAAGAAGGTACTACGCAGGCTACCAAAAGAGAAATGTGGACACCAACCTAACCACAAAATCCTTGACCTACCGTAAGAGTGGCAGCCATCCCTGACCCCCACCAGCTGCAACACTCGGGAGAGCAGGCCCTGCACCTCACCAGGGCAGCAGAACCGTGCAGGTGTAGGTGAGCCAGCCCTATTTTTTTTTTAATTCCCAAAGACAGAGTTTCTCTATGTAGCCATGGCTGTCCTAGAACTAACTCTGTAGACCAGGTTAGCCTCAAACTCAAGAGATCTGCCTGCCTCTGCTTCCCGAGTGCTGGGACTAAAGGTGTGCACTACCACCACCTGGTTAGAATCTATTTTCAATAAAAAAAGACTATAATGAACATATTAGGCAGGCCCCAGTGGCTATCACTTCATCTCTCTGACCTCGACCTCCTGGTGCCCCTTCTAGACTGCACTGCCTCTCTTAGGGTAGAAGAAGACAAAGAGCACATCTAGAATAGACAAATAAAGTCTACATCTTTCTGGGGAAAAAAGTGGGCTCTGGGGTCTTTCTGCTGATAAGACAAGCCTCTATTGACTGTCTGCCAAGTCCAGTGATGGCTAATATTATATGTTAACCTCCCTGAACCATGGGATGCTTGGGGAACTAGAACAGTTATTCCTGTGATGACTGAGGGGTGGTCTATCCAGAAGGGATTCATATTCATTTTCAGACTGAAAAAAACAGATCTATCCTCACCAAAATGGGTGAATATCATCCTATCTATCACGGTGCTGGGTAGGATAAATTTAGAGGACTGGAGAATTTGCCCTTAGTTTGTGCTGGGACACCCATGACCTTCTGCATCAGAATTCTAGGATACCAGAGCTCCAGCTTTGGAGCCGTACCCTAGTGAGTGATGTTCTCCGCTTCCAAACATGTTTCTCTGGGTTTCAGACTCTTCCACAATAAAGCTTTTTTGAGAAATCTGTGTGTGCCTGTTCGTTTCTTTTGTATTTCTGTTGTTGTAATGAAAGACCTTGATGAAAACAGCACAATGGAGAAAAATTTTGTTCTGGCTCCCAGTTCCAGACTGGTAGAGTTTGTCGCCCCTCAAGGCAGAGAAGGCAAGGCCACGGGAGTCGGAAGCTGTCTGATTACATGGCATCCACACTCAGGAAGCAGAAACAGAACAGGAGGGGGCTGGAGAGATGGCTCAGAGGTTAAGAGCATTTCCTGCTCTTCCAAAGGTCCTGAGTTCAATTCCCAGCAACCACATGGTGGCTCACAACCATCTGTAATGAGGTCTGGTGACCTCTTCTGGCGTGCAGGCATATACACAGACAGAATATTGTATACGTAATAAATAAATATAAAAAAAAAGAAACAGAATAGGAAGTGTTCTCAAAGGCTGCCTCAAGTAAAAGGCTTCCTCCTGCAAGGCTGCACCTCCTAAAGGTCCCACAACCTTTCCAAACCACACCACAAGCCAATGACCATGTGCTCAAACACACGTCCCATGGGGGACATTTTATAGCCAAACCTCAGCTGTGCCCCGCATTGTCCCCTAAGCACCTCATCGGTGTTTATTTTTGGTCTACTTCTCCCACCTAGCATAGGGGTGTAGATGAAGAACTGGTATTTGTATGCAAAGGCTGTCAATTACTGCCTTGATCTTCCTTTCTGGAAGGTGGCATGTCTGTCTTTTAATTTTTATTTATTTATTTACTTGTCTCAACTTGAGACAGGGTCCCCTGTAGTCTCGGTTGGGTGCAAACTCACTAGGTAACTAGGGATTGTTACACCCATATTCTTTCACCCACTTCACAGGTGCTGGGATTATGAGCGTGGGCCAGGACACCAGGTTTCCACAAGGCTGGGAAAGAGACTTGACTCATGTTAGGGAAGCTTTCTGCCACTTGGGTTGCACCTCCTTGCACGTCTGTCTTTTCTGGAAGAACTGTCCTTGTACCTTGCTAATCCTGTGACTGGCCACATGGCCTCTCCCCAGGGCAGAGTCAAAAGGCCATAAGCAGAAATTGAAGCAAGAAGTGGTTCTCTGCCCACGTGGGTAGGTGGGGTCCAACAAGCAAGCCTTGGAGGTCCAGCTTTCACTTCCCCCCTCATCCCACCAAGTCTTTTACACGAAGACCTTTCTTCCTTCGGTTCCCACACGCTCCCCTGCAGTGGCGAAAGCTGTAGGATACAAACATGAAGTTGGCGGCACAACTTGATTGTAACACAGCAATTTGATCTTCAGGAATCCATGCCACGTTTAACGTGGGCGTGTAATTGGCTTCTCATTATTTTTAAAAGAATCGGTGGGTTATTTGTTCCTGAGCAGCTTGGCCACCGAATGTCTATAAGAGGAGGGGGGAGTAAGGAGGAGGGGGAGGAGAGGAGAGGGCAAGGAGCTGGAGGAGAGATTAGAGAAGAATATGGTGGCCAGAGATCTCAGTAGAGCTATGCTGTTTCTCCTCCCTTAGTTCATTCGTGTTACTAATCCAGAGCCACACATGCACTGGGTGCTTTATGAGGACAGAAAATAATTTCTCATGATTCTGGAGCAAGATGAAGGATTCTGTCTGGTGAGAGCCTAGGCTGCGGGCAGCACTCGTGAGTGGCAGAAGGAAGAGGGCTGGGTCAGGTCTTCCCAGCCGTACATGACTGTGGCTGATCACTTTACTGAGAATTAGTGAGCTCTGAAGAATGCTTCCTTTTCACAATTCTTGTTATTATTTTGTGTATGTGGGTGTTTTGCCTGCACGTGAGTCTGTACAGCGTGTACATGCAGTTCCGGCGGAGTCCAGAAGACAGACGGCTTTGCGCCACCAGGTGGGTGCAAGGAACTGACCCCAGGTGATCTTAACTGCTGAGCCGTCATCTCCCCCCAGCCCCAGGAGTCTATTTCTTTAAAATGTTTTAGATTTATTCACTGTGTGTGTGTGTGTGTGTGTGTGTACACGCTCGCGCGCGTGCACGCACACAAGGATATACCGCAGCACACGTGGAAGTCAGAGGGCAGCTTGAGAAGTCAGCTCTCTCGTTTCACTGTGTGGGTTTGGGACGGAACTCAGGTTAGCAAGCTTGGTGGCAGGCACCCTTACATGCTGAGCCATGAGGGAGTCTCTTTCCACTCACCCCAGATAGAGAGGGCAGGAACTTACCAAGTCCCGCTTGGTAAACACGAGTCTCTTGGAGATACTCACAGGCGTGTGGCCAGCTCAAGAGCAGTTACATTATCCAAGAAGAGACCCGGTCCCAGCGGCTGACCTAGTCTCAGAAATGGGAGGAGCTTTGAAGAGGTATCACGTGGGTAATCACAAACATTCTGTCTTCCAGCCAGCAATGGCCCCGCAGAGTTCCCTAACAGAGAATTGGAGAGGACAATTAGAGTCAACCAGTAACACCCCCGAACCCTGGTGTGGAAGGATTCAGCTTTGACTGTGGTAGCGCTGCTGACTTCTGTCCACACTGCGTCTGCGCAGAGCGAGGCACTGCCTTGGTCTCCGCAACCCGGGAACTTAGTGTTGTTTTACCGGCACTTTTGTTAACAAAACCGCTCTAGGGGAGGAAAAACCTCAGTAAGTAGGAAGTTTAGGTTAGGTAGATGACTTAATTGGTAAAGTGCTAGCCTTACAAACATGAAGATTTGAATTCAAGACCAGATTTATCATTTTTAAAAAAAAAAAAAAAAAAAGGCCAGACATAGCAGTGCCTGCTTAGAATCCTAGCTCTGAGGAGGCAGAGACAGGTGAATCTCCGGGGTTTCCAGACCAGCCAGCCTGGTCTATTTGGCAAGTTCCAGGCTAGTAAGAGAACCACACGGGTTCCAGCATTTTGGAAACAAAGGGGCTACAGCTACTTTCATTCTTATTCCTGTTGTCCAATATCCCAGGCACGCCAGGGCAAGAGGTGTCCGAACAGCATCAGAAAAGACAGGCATTTGACTAAGACCTGAATATCAGACTTGGTACCTGGAAGCCAGGGCCGCAGTTTCAGAATGGGAAAAGGCAGAACAAAACAGTCACCAGGAGGTCCTCCAAAGCCCCCGCCAGCAGCTCTGGCGCTGGTCAGGTGGATCAATAGCAATTTGGGGCGCTAGCAGGGGCGCCATCCCAGTTATCTGGATGAGTCGAACATGATGGGTTCCGGCTGCTTCCAGGGTCCTCTGGGAAACTCATGCACTATCCACTTAGGGCTGGAGCCTGGCCATTCTCCGGCCACTCCCACCCTCCTCCTCTAGGCCCAGGCTGGTTGCCTCCGGCTTCTCCACAAAGGCCTCCTGTCCTTCCCTGAGCTGGTCCAAGAGGATGGAAGCTGAGGAGCCACCTGAGGCCAGGGGATGCTGCCGTGAGGTGCTGGGGAAAGCCAGGAGATGCTGTCCCGAGGCCCTGGGCAAGCTTCTGCCTGGCTTCTGTTTCCTCTGCTGCCTGGTGACCTATGCACTGGTGGGTGCTGCTCTCTTCTCTGCAGTCGAGGGCCGCTCTGACCCAGAGGCAGAGGAGAACCCTGAGTTGAAGAAGTTCCTGGACAAGCTGTGCAGCATCCTGAAATGTAACAGGACAGGTAGGTGCCTGAGAGGTTCCAGTCTCCCGCTACCCTGGCAGGAGGCTGTGAGCAGCTCGCCTCTAACCTCCTCCCAGTTGGTTCCTATTTCAAAGTCTGTTTGTGGTGGGCTTGGGGGTGGGGTCACTTTTCTCTGGGCAGCTGGGAAATGAACAGGGGTGCAATGGGGAAAGTAAGCCCTAAGCAGGTGCTCTTAGGGTCCAGCTTCTCCTTCCCTGTGCCTCAGGCTCCCACCAGCCCCACCCAGCCCCCAGGGCACAGGGGAGGATGGGTCACTGGAGATTTTGCGGGATGGGCAGGATGAGTGGTGCAGGCTTCAACTTTTGAGACTTCAGGGAACCATCCTACCCCGGCATGGATCCCGGAAATGAACAAGCTGATTCCTATTTCAGAGTCTGTTTGTAGTGGGCTTGGGGGGGGGTGGGGTCCAAGGCTGGGGTGACAGAGGCCAGGTTGCTGTTTTAGCTTAGTTTATGAGATCTACAGCAGCAGCAGGGTCCTCCCTTGTTAGTCTCCTGAAGAGAAGGGGACCCCTATCTGAGATCTGCCAATAGTGAGGACCCCTGGGAAGGCAGAGGTGAGAGGCATGAGTCCTCTGCAAGGCAGAAGATGCTCAACAGGTATCATTTCTGTTACATCCCTTGGTTTGGCCAGAGTGAGTCTGGATGCCAGGGCCTCAGTTTCTAGTTTATAAAAATAGGGATAAGATAAGGGGGCCTGGGCAGGATTAATAAAGAAAATGCATCGCGGCATTAGACCAAGACTGTGTAGTACACTCCACTCCACAACCAGGACCCCTTTACATTAGACCAAGACTGTGTAGCACACTGCACTCCATGTCCAGGACCCCTTTACATTAGACCAAGACTGTGTAGCACACTCCACTCCACGACCAGGACCCCTTTACATTAGACCAAGACTGTGTAGCACACTCCACTCCATGTCCAGGACCCCTTTACAAATCCCTCCAGCCCAGCTTTGAGATTCCAATTGTGTGGATGTGGGAGGAAGCTTGGAAATGTAGACTTTAGATAGATTTCCTGGGTGAATCTGAGGTGTGGGCTGGGTCAGGGACCCAAATGGGGGTCTTATGACAGCCCCAAGTATGCCAATAGCACCTCAGCATCTGCCTGGCCACTGAGTAGAAATGTCTCTAAGACAAAGAGGCAAACACCCTCCACCAAGCAGGACTCTGACTTCCTGGGCCAGCTTCCAGTCAGCCCCAGCTATCAAGACTTGTTCGCAAACCATGTCCCCACTTGGGAGCAGCAGCATGCAGAGGCCGTACAGAGCCACGTGCAGAACAGGGCAGGCTCTCAAGCTCTCTTCTACCCCGCCCCCCCGGTTGTTGGAGTCTAACTGTTCATCTCTCTTTTATTCTCTTTTATTTTTCTCATGTTCTGTTGATTACATCTTTAATCTCCTATCTTCTCTTGCCCTGGAAAGTTACGTATCTTTCAAAGTTCACGTACAAGGAAAACAAGATAGAAATTCCAGTCAGGTGACCCCACGAGTCTGAGATTCTAACCACCAGGCTGAACTGCTTTGCAAATGGGGAAAAGTGAGACTCAGAAAGTAGCCTTTTGTCTAGACATATAAGAGGTAGTCAGGGAGAGGCTAGCACCCAGAGTCTGGATTCTCAGACTGGGGCCATTTAATTCAAGTGGGTGGTGACTTCCCCTGTGGCCAGACTCTGTGCCATCCTCTTAGCCCAGGGACCAAGGCTTCCCATCCCAAGAGACAGCCTCGGCCTGAAGCTGGGAGCTCAGGGTGCTCACCAAGCCTATAGGCTCGGTGTCTTGCAGGTTTCTCACCACAGCCTGGTTTGCCAAAAGCCCTTCTAGTTAGAAGTTCCAGGATGGAGATGGCAGAGGCTTTTATTCCTCTTTAAAACTAATAAAGAAGGCTGGGCATGGTCCTGCGTGACTATAATGTGATGGGAGGACTGGTACCATCTGAGAATAGCCTGTCCTATGCAGCAAGTTCTCAGCCAACCAAGGGTACGTTGCAAGACCTTATCTCAAAAAATAACAACAGCAACAAAAACCCAAAGACCCAAACAACAACAAAACAAACAAAATGGAACATGGAAGAAATGATTCAAACGTTAAGAAATCTTCAAAGGCTGTAGCTCAGTCAGTGGTATTTGGCTAGCGTGCATAAAGCCCTGGATTCGATCCTCAATACCACATAAACCAGCCGTGAGGAACCATGTCTGTAATCCTGACTCTTGGGAGTTGGAGTTAGGGTGACCAGAAATTCAAGGTTATCTTTGTTGATTATAAGCATTGGAGGTCAGCCTGGGCCCTCTCTCAAAGGAAAAAAAAAAGTCAGTTTGAGTCCATGGAAGAAGAAAGGAATCCTCTAAGGCTGCTGAGCTCACGTCACACCCAGGCCCCCGTTGGGACTATCCAGTCTCTTCGACTCCATAGGCTGGATCTACGCCGGGGAAGCATTTTTAAGGAGGGCTTTGATGGCTAGGCATTGTTGGGACAATGGGGTGGGGTGGTGCTGGCCCTTGAGCTCTCACTGGGCAGGACTGTCTGGCAGGCAGACCCCTTTTTTATCACTCTTGTCTCTTCCCAGTGGTGGACGGCAACAGGAAGGTCCTGTGTGAGCATCTGCAGCAGATGAAGCCCCAGTGGTTCAAGGCACCCGAGGAATGGTCCTTCCTGAGCGCTCTCTTTTTCTGCTGCACGGTGTTCAGCACAGTGGGTGAGTGCTTGCCCTGTGGCTAACAACAACTGCTTGCCTGGGAAGGACACTGGTACCTGCTGGCAGGTGTGCTGAGACATTCCTTTTATCTAATGCAGGAAGGAGTGGTGGCGTGCCTACCTTGGGAGATGGGAGCTGTTTCTAGTACAGGGGTGCAGCAGGAAGGGAAGCCCTTACTGGTCCACAGGCCCCAGGGGTGGAAGACAACTCAAAAGACAGCATGGGTGGTTGTAGCCCCGTTCCTGGGCATGGGCTCAGATGAGCAAGGCACCGGCCATGCTGTGGTCCTTCTTGGACCCTTGACTGAGTGTTCCTGAGTAAAGCGGTTGGCCCAGCATGCACGCCTGTGCTATCTGGAAACAGGGCAGACACGGCTCCAGCCTATAGGTTTCCGGGCGGCTTAGACATGCTCACAGGTGAACAGAAGGGGTCTGTGTATGACAGCGATGCTCTCGGTGGTTCCTGAAAGTAGAGAAGGAGGGTGGCTGGATCAGCCTTGAACTGGCGCACCCAACAGTGAGAATGTTCTAAAGGCCTGGAGCCTGCAGGTAGGAGGGCAGAGAGGTGGGGTAGGTGGGAATAACAAGGGCGTTCCAGACCCCACAGAGCCAATCGAAGGCCAGAGGACAGCACAAAAGCCTGGAACTGTAAGGAGGTGGCTTCAGGGATGAAGAAGAGAGAGACTGAGGCCAGATCATGCCCTTAGGACAGGGAGGGCCTTGTTCAACCGACTCCTGGCAGGGAAGAAATTGGTGACTCAGTCTCCCTGAGACGGAAAGTGGCTACTGGAGGCTCCTTCAGGAGTCCAGGTAGGCAACCACCCAAGTCAGAACAGCGACTATGAGATGGGAGGGGGGCAGGAAAGGCAGCCTGAAGGATGATCAGGGTGGGGGGTGAAGAACTCCCCGCTGGCACTGGGGATTTTGGCTTTGATGGACAGGATGGGCAAGCCAAGGAGAGGGGAAGATGGGTCTAGAGAGGGAGACCTGGATGCCTGGCTGATGGAAGTGACTCCCAATGGTGCCTCCAGAAGGAGATGCCCAGGTCTGCTGAAAAGGTGGACCTGGAGCTGGCTGCTGTGAGGGTTGGGACTGGAGGGGAATGGGCTTTAGGCTCATGGCGTCTAGGTGGCAGGAGACTGGCCAGGAGTGACCAGAGCTACAGAAGAGAAATGGCTGTGGTGTAGAAATGGAGGGAAGCCAAGAGCCCCAGCACCAGGATCTGAACACTGCATTGTGCTTTCCATGGCCACAAACAATATTACACAACCCAGCCATGTCCAGCTGCTCTCCAATGCTCAGGCAGGCCCAGGGAATGGGGTCATATGAGCCCCACATTCTGAGCCCAGAGAGGTAAGGTCAGAGGTCAGAGGCCAAGGTCATGCAGTGAGTGGAATTGGTGCCCACGAATTGGTGGACTTTGAGAATTGGTTTAATAACGTTCCTTCAGAGGTGTGACCCTGACCTTGTGGGCCTGTGAGGTCTGCAGACCCCCATTCTGCTCAGGAAGCTGTGCTTGGGCAGCAGGATAACTGCAATCCCTGAGCCGCCCTATGGGAGCCTGGAGTACACGGTGACCCTGAGGAGGGCAGAACTCCCAGAGCAGACAGAGCTGGCTGTGTCTTGTCCTTGTGCTTGGCTTGTTCATGGTCCCAATCTCCAGGTTGAGGAAAGTGCAGCCATCACCCAGAGGGGGCTCCCTCTAGAACCGGGGAAGGGTGAGGACTGTCTCTGCACCATGATCAGCCTCTCATCTAAAGATGGGTTCTGAGAACCCTCAAAGCCATGCTTGCTCTTCTCAGAGGCCACACAAAGGCCAGCATCCTGAATGATGGAGGGCACAGGAACCGGGAATGGGGACCTGGTCTTTCCGCTACTGTGCCTGTTTCTTCCCACTGCCCCATAAATGCATAGCTGCGATTAAGATGCCCTAGTTTCTGTGGTGTGTGTGTGTGTGTGTGTGTGTGTGTGTGTGTGTGTGTAGCAAGTACTCCACCACTGAACACTGCCTCCAGCCCTAACCTCATATAAATTGTTCCTCTGTGCCCAGACCAGACTGGTTTAGTTGTCATCCCATATCCAGATGGAGAACCCGAGACTCGGTCATGTACGCTTGAGCCCTCTCTCTGTAAACCACTCGTGTTCCTAACACATGGGAACAGGTTGGGTGCTCCTCCCCAGGGAAGCCTCTTATCTGAGGGACAGAGAGGAAAGAGAGGGACCAATAAGCACCCGTGCTAAAAACCATGCAAGAGGAACATCTGAGACAGGGGCAGGTGAGACACATGGGATGGGCCCTGACTTGTCCTGAGAGCGGTAAGGGCTTCCTTGTGAACGTGACCTGTGAGCTGAAGTCTGACAGATCAGAGAGAGGAGGCTTTCAGGCGAGAAAAATGATCCCTGTAAAACGCCAGCCTTAGTATCCCCTGTAGGACCTTAAGACTCTGGGAGAAGAGTCTTGGGAGCCCTTTTAGGCTCCAGGGGCCATGGGGAGACTTGGACTCTTATGTCCTAGGCCAGTTGAGAGGACTTTAGGAATGAGGGCAGGTTCAAGTTAGCCTGGCCCCCATTTGGCAGTGCATCTAGCCTGTTGGGAGGGCCAAGTCAGGAGCTCTTAGGTCAGAGTTCTCACCAAGATAATAATAGCCTCTTGCTTAGTTTCTGCCCCTTCTGGCCAGCCAGAGGTCTCATGAGTGAGGTACTGTGACTGTCCCCATTCACAGGTGAGGGATGCAGCCTATGTATCAGTCACATCTTTTGTGGCTATGACAAAATACCAAACAAAAGCAACCTAAGGAAGGAAGAGTTGGGTTTGGCTCACAGGTAGAGGGTGCAGTCTATCCAGGAGGGGGCGCTGTGGCAGCAGGACCATGCGGCAGCGGGTGGCATTGCATCCGGTCAGGAAGAAGAGAGCAATGGATGCTGGCACTCAGCTTGCTTCCTCCTCTCTTTTGAGTAAGGGACCCCACCTCATAGAATGGCACCGCCCACATTTAGAGTGGGACGTCCCTCTTCAGTTAACCCAGTCCCAGGAATCACTGAGAGGTTCGTTTCCATGGCAACCTTGTCACCTTGACAATTGAGATTAACCATCACAAGTCCCAAGATAAGCCCAGGGCACAGTGTGAAAGAAGTGTAGTTTAGGGGAGAAGAGACCTTGAGTAAGATGCTGGGGAGAAGTTGGGGGTTGAGGGAACAAGCTTAGGTTGTCTTTTCACTGCTCCCCAAGAACTTAATCAGATCGAATTCACAGGACCTCACAGTGACCCTATGGCCACTGTAATGGGCTAATTATCTGTCCTAGGACACGACCTGTTCATTGCAGGAAGCTATGTCCTCTACCTACTAGACACAGGAGCATGGCTGTCACTGCCCCCACCCACAACAGTCACCAAGACTGTCTGCAAACATTTACAGATGCGGTCTGCTGAGCGTCATCGGCCTGGTACAGCAGATCCAGGTGTGTTGGACCTGTGAGGTCCACACAGCTGAAGAGCTTGTGAGGAATGCAAATTCACGCTCAGTTCCATCAAGTATGGTCTGCAATTGGCCTTCACCCGTGTGACTCCCAACCTTCCTAACTCTGACCCTTTAATACAGCTCCTCAGATTGCGGTGACCCCGACCATAAAATTATTTTTGTGGCTACTTCGTAACAGTAATTTTGCTATTGTTGTGAATCATAATGTAAAAATCTGTGTTTTCTGATGACTTTGGCAACCCCTGTGAAAGGGTCACTCACAAGTTGACCCACAAGCTGAGAAGCACTGGCTTTATCCAGTCGAGAACTCCCCTTGATAAACCTAGAACTCCAATAGTCTCACCTCCACCCCCCAAGTTCTGTGAATAAAGGCAGTGCCACTGTGGCCATGTGGTGTGAGGACTGAGCCATTGTACGTGCTAGACAAGTACCCTAACCAACTAAGCCACATCCCTGCCCCCTTGATAAGCAGTGACACTGGAGACATTTCCCACGCAAACTCTCAGCCCAGCTGCTCTGCATAATCTCCTCCCTATCTTACACAAACCCCATGGGTCCTGCCCAAGACCTATCAGAATCCAGGCCCAGGTTTCTGTAGGAGCCCTCCAGGCCTCCCATCACTGATGCAGTTGAAATGCATTGGCTTGGTTCAAATCTCAGGAAAACCCAAACGGCTACCCTTTGTATGAGTCAAGTAGAGAGGCCTGTGGCCAGAAGTGCCCTGAAGGAGGATGGTGGGGTGACCGCTGCTGGCTGTGACAGTCCCTCTGCACCCCTGCTTCAGCCCTGCCTGTCCAGCTCTCCCAGAAGACACCTGGCCCCGAGGCTAAGAAAGTGATACCTGTGTCTGAGGCCTCAGTTCTCACCTGGCTCAGCTCCTGGCATCAGGAAGGGAAATGCAGGGGCTATTAAATCCTTGGCAGGCTAAGTGCTGTGGAGTGATTGTATCGGAATAAGGGATGCATTATAGGAAGTGATAGTTTTCCATTCTGCATTTCAGCGTTCGGTAATTGGGAGAGTTAGTTCATTCTCTCTGTGGGGCTGTGGGCCCTCTGAGACCTGCTTCCCAGGGCTCTTTTCTGGAATGTAGCGAATCTTCTGGACCGTAACACATCTCACTCGGAGGGTCTCCGGAAGCCCACCTTGGGTTGGACATATCGATGGCAAGCTCTTGGAGTAAAAGGTGCTGGCTCTCGAGGGACATAGCTGTGTCACCTCAACAGGTCACAGCCTTATCCGTCTCCTATGCATTAAATGTGGGCGGTAATGGAGATAGCCGTAAGTTCTGCTGGGCAGGGGATTTTGATTCTAAAAAGCACTTTACTGATTGCACAAGCAATATTTGATCTGATCTTTTAAATCGAAATAAATTTAACTCTAGGCCCTGACCCTGGAGGCCTGGGTTGAGGAGGCAGTTGCTTCTAAGGAGCCAGCTGTGAGCTTCCGGAAACTCCTGAGAACAGGGGGCTTGTACCTTATCTGGAAAATGAGGTGTTTCATGTGTGGGGGACTTGCTCATGGCCTGTGACATCCCTAAGGGCTATGAGTCTGGGGCCCATGTAAAACTTGGGATAGGACTCTTGGCTGGTGTGCCAAGCTCAGAGGCAGCTTTGAACTTTCTATCCTCCTGCCTCAGCCTTCCAAGCAGCTGAGATTTGAGGTGTGATTCCAGGCCCTTTGCTTTTGTACCCAATGAAATCGAGGCAGCAAATGATCAAGTCCCTTAGACCAGGCCATGGAGCTCGTGAACCAGAGTGAGGTGTCCAGTTTCCTCCATGGCATTTCCTCTCCTCTGGGTTCCTGAATTCTGCCAAACACCTCCTAGTGGGCTCTCTGCCAGAATTCCACCTTTTCAGCGAGGGTTCGGACAAGCCAGCCCTGTCTTCCTGTCTCAGTACCTTTCTTACACCCCTAGGTACTCCTTTCTTGAAGCCCTGAGATCCCTCACCTCCCCAGCCTCACCTCACTGCCCGCCCCATCCGTGCCCACTGGCCACACTGGCTATCGCAATTACTGTTCTGTTGCTGCAGAGACACTGTGACCAAGGCAACTCTTCAAAAAAAGACAGCATTTAATTGGGGTTGGCTTACAGTTCAGAGGTGTAGTCCACTATCGTCATGGAAGAGAGCGTGGTGGCAGGCAGACATGGTACCGGAGAAGTAGCTGGGAGTTCTACATCCTGATCCTCAAGCAGCAGGGACAGAGAGCCTGGGCTTGACAGGGGCGTTTGAAACATCGAAGTCCACCCCTAGTGACACACTTCCTCCAACAAGGCCACATCTCCTAATCCTTCTAATCCTATCAAAGAGTTCCAGTCCCTGGTGCCTAGGCATTCAAATATATAAGCCTATGGGGGCTATTTTTTTTTATTTCTTTTTAAAAATTTATTTATTTTATATGCAGTATTCTCTCTGCATGTGTGCCTGAAAGCCAGAAGAGGGCACCAGGTCTCATTGCAGATGACTGGGAACAAGCATGTGGGTGCTGGGAATTGAACTCAGGACCTCTGGAAGAGTAGGCAGCACTCTTAACCTTTGAGCCATCTCTCCAGCCTTGGGGAGGGCGGGCAGTATTCTTATTCAACCATCACACTGGCCTTCCTTGACTCTTCATATATAGTGACAGCTTTACTCTGGAGACACTTTGGTTAAAACTTAAAATCCTCTCTAGGGAGACATAGAATCCTGAGCCAGGAGCTTGGTGCGTGCATGGCAGGCTGGATTCCAGCTCCCTGTCACACCCTTGACTCATGTGCGGTGCACAAACTACTTGGCTCTATGAATCGGCTACAGGAGCATTGCCCACACCAATGCTGCTGCTTCGCCTGGCCAGGCTCTGGCCCCTGAGTTAGCTCATCTTAACTGTCAACTTGCACACCTGGGAAAAGGTGCCTCAGTTAAGGGATTCCCTTAACTTGACTCGGGGCATGTTTACGGGACATCTTGATAATTAATTGTAAACTATATTGATGTAGGAGGCCCACTATGGGCAGTACCATCCTTGGGGAGCTGGGCCTGGCCCGTGTAAGAAACATAGTTGAACAAGGGCAGGGGAACAAGCTATAAGCAGGGATCCACTATGATCTCTGCTCCAGTTTCTGCCTCTAGGTCCCTGCCTCGAGTTCCTGCTCTGGCTTCCCTCAACCATGAACTGTAACCTATAAGCCACACAAACCCTTTCCTCCCCGAATAGGTTTTGGTCGGTTTTGTATCACAGCAGCAAGAGTAAATGAGAACAGCCCCTGTGTCAGCCTGCGTTCAAGTCACTTAACCAAGAAATCTTTCCTGAGCCTAAATCCTGAATGGAAGGAAGCTTTTGTTTTAACCACATTTGTAATAATTTTCATTTCTATTGTTTATAATAATTGTTTATAATAATTTGTTCTCTCCCTTCCTGTGATGGCACCTCATCTCAAATATTAATAGTCCTTTTGGTGGGTATTTGATTGACATCTGCTTCCCCTGCCCCAGAAACTCAGAGAGCTTGAGTTGCACGTGTGTCCTTTGTGGGTTCCCTGAGCACGCAGTAACTACTCCCTGAAGGAACGCATCCATGGAGCTAACTAACCCTGCTGCCACGTGGTTGGCCCCATCCGGTGGGGTGTGCAGCACTCAACAGATGAAAGGGGTCTGATGAGAACTTAGGGGGGGTCCCTAGGATCCTGGTGAGATGGCCATCCCACAGTCTGTCTGCCTTGGGAGGCCAAGTTTCCAGCAGGGGGCCTTAAGCCGAGAGGAGACCTTTTTTAAGCTTTTCCCTCAGCTTGTCAACAGCTCTGAAAGCTGCAGTGGTCCACGCTGAGGGGCCGCTGGCCCAGCTCCTGGGAAGGGAGGGCAGCATGGAAGTCACAGAAAAGCAGGCCCTGATGGGCACTGGTCAACCCATTCTTACTAGTTGAGAGTCCTGTCCAGAGACGACAAGCAGTGCTGAGGTCTGAGGAACCTTGTGAGCTAGATTCCCAGCTTCCACTGCTTATTTCACGTACGGGCTGGGCCAAGCTCCTTCATCGCCCCTTGCCTCAGTTTCCCCATTTGTAAATTACAAGAACACCTCTCCAGGAAGGCGTTCAGCAAGGGGATGTTAGCTCTCTGGGCATCATGTTTACTAGCCTATGGGGTCCCGGGTCCCAGCCTGGCAGGATCTGCCCAGCTGGTCACTTAGGAGCATGACCAACCACCCCCCTCTAACCTGAAGTGCAAAGATGTGAGTAGCGGCCAAGTAGGGGCCTGCTAAGTTCAGAGCTGGGCTGAGCACTGAGGTGCACTGTGAGTGCTGCCTGCGGAGAGCCTCCTCACCGCCACTCATAAACACAAGTAGCTCTCTCCCCTGAAACTTCACAGCTTGGCGGACACTGTGGTAACTTTATCTCCTTTCTATGGTCCCTGATACAATGCACACTACCGTCCACACCAGAGGCATAAAATAAATGTCGTATATAAAAACAAATGCACCAAGAGGTCCAGGACCCTCGGAAAGGACAAAGGTGGCTTCGTGGAAGCCAGCACCTTAGGCAAGGTGAAGTGGAAATGACCACCTCCCACCAGTGCCCCTCCAGGCGAGTGAGCCCCGCCTCGAGGGTCCTCCAGGCGAGTGAGCTCTGCCTCGAGGGTGCACAGGTCCTCCAGGAGGGTGAGCTCCGACTCGAGGGTGCACCTGGTCCTCCAGGAAGGTGAGCCCTGCCTCGAGGGTGCACATGGTCCTCCAGGCGAGTGAGCCCCGCCTCGAGGGTGCATGTGGTCCTCCAGGCGGGTGAGCTCTGCCTCGAGAATGCACGTGGGGCACAACGAAATAACCATCATTAACAAAATGAAGGGCAATTGTGCCATCCCCAATACATCCCCTGCCACAGATATTTTCAGTCAGGATAAGAGCTGCCTCTCTTTTTTCCCTGTCCCTTGATCAAGATACATGCCAGACACACACGCAGATGCTTTGAGATGAATATTTACTTATTTATTCATTTATGTTTGTTTTTGGCACTTGGGGTTGAAGCCTTATGCCCACTAAGCAAAGCTTTCCCCGAGTTCTGCACCCAGTCCAGGATGAATATTCTTACTGTGTAAAGTTTCACGTCCGGGAGGAGAAACAGCAGGTCTCTTTTGAGCCCCTGGGGCATGCTGGGAGACTGGTACCAACACCAGGCTCTGTCTTGTTTCTCAGGTTATGGAGACATGTACCCCATCACCAGGCTCGGCAAATTCCTGTGCATGCTCTATGCTCTCTTCGGAATCCCTTTGATGTTCCTGGTCCTCACAGACATCGGAGACATCCTAGCCACCGTCTTATCCAGGGCTTACAGTCGGTTCCAGGCTCTCCTTTGCCTCCCCCATGCTCCCTCCCAGTGGTGCTCCAGCCTGTTCTGCAGGAGGCAGCAGGACGGCAAACCCACGGAGGAAACCATCCCTCAGATTGTCATCAGTGCTGGTGCAGGCGAGTTCCTAGACCCCCAGCCATATGGGGAGCCTGCATCTCCAAGTTGCAACGTGGAGCTGTTTGAGAGACTGGTCGTCCGAGACAATCAGGAGAAGCTACAATTACCCACGCAGCCCGTAGAGAGGAGCAGTTCATGCCCCGAGCTGGCGCTGGGACGACTATCCTGTTCTATCCTTAGCAACCTGGATGAAGTAGGCCAGCAGGTGGAGAGGCTGGACATCCCTCTCCCCGTTATCGCCCTGGTCATCTTCGCCTACATCTCCTGTGCAGCTGCCATCCTCCCTTTCTGGGAGACAGAGCTGGGATTCGAGGACGCTTTCTACTTCTGCTTCGTCACACTGACCACCATTGGGTTCGGGGACATCAAGCTCAATCACCCCCACTTCTTCCTGTTCTTCTCCATTTATATCATCGTCGGCATGGAGATCGTGTTCATCGCCTTCAAATTAATGCAGAACAGGCTCCTACATGCCTACAAAACGCTCATGCTGTTTTTTGCAAAAGGGAATTTTCACTTTTTACAAAAGTAAGGATGCGGGTAGCTCTGAAGCGACAGACACAGGCCCTGCAGGTTCCCCCACCTTGTTTGTGGTACGCTACAGTTAAAACACCGTAACCTGCCACCCAACGTCCTGGGGCTTAGGAAACAAAGCCTTTATGAGGGCTGAGTTCAATGTTGAGATCCTTCAGAAGCCGGTACATAGGACACTGGTACACAGGAGTGGAGGTCCTCACCATTTTCCCTGTCTGCACCTTAGAAAGGTGCCAAACAACCTGATGATGTCACCTCTTTCTTGTGACAGGAAGAAAAAAATAAATAGACCTCTGTTCTTGGCATTTGTACTTCGCAGGGAGTTAAAATCTTCCCAATTGGCGCCAGCCTCCCCTGAACAGCCAAAGTGTATCCGAGTACCCTGCTTCCCTGAATGAGTGCATGGATGCACTAGACCCTGCCCAGCCTGGGTTGCTGACATCACCAAGTGAGCTGTCACCTGAGAGAAGTCTTCATGGCCAGATTCTAGCAGAACCCTTGTCTCACTCACCCCTTAACTCATGGATGACGCCACCTGAGAGAACTGCCTGGTGACAGTGTCGCCCCCTGCAGGAGTGGATGGATTGTCACCCACTGGGTGGAGACACTCCAGAGCTGCCCTGGAAGGGTTGACATGGGGTAGGTGCCCCATCCACACGTCCTGGCGAGTTACTTCCTTTACAGTCTGTCTTTGGCCAGTACGGTGTGTGCATGTCTAGAAATGTCAGAGGGAGTGTCCTTCATCCATGGACAGTGGGGTGGACAGCTGGCACCAGGCTGCCTCCCCTTCCCATGTGAGAGCCCTGGACTCTGCTGTATGCCTTCCCCCTTCTTCCCAGTAGGCTAGTGATCACTAGCACGTCCTGAAATGCCTCCACAGTATCCCTTTCTTGTCACCCATCCCTCCATCAGCCTCTCTGGGGGTCCCCTCCGTATCCCAACTCACGTCTGTCTCTAAGCAGTTTCTGAGGACCAAGAAGAGGACAATGCAGGTGGCACAGAACTGGCTGGGAGATTGGGAGAGGCACAAGTCCTAGTTTTCTTATGTGAAGGTTGATGGAAAGGCACTAAGACTGCATCTCCAAGTCCTGCAATGAGTCCCTGGGCCAGGGGTGCCTGGTGCTACAGGGAGGAACCAAGGCACTGGGCTTTAGGGCTCACTGTTCTGTCTTAGATTCTAGCCACATCTCAGGAGGGTTAGGGTCTCTCTGGTCTTTCCCCTTCTCTCCACAAAGATTAAATCCTTAACTCCTCTAGTCCGTGAAGATCTACCTCAGGCCATGGAGTTGACCATGCATGAGCAGCACCAGGGGAAACACGGGAAACACAGGGGTGAAATCTCAGACCAGCACTTGGGGGGTTGTGGTCTGATGTGTCCCAAGCTTCATTAGTGCAGTGAGGTGTGGCAAAGCACCTCACATCCAAATTCACTGAAGACTGCCCCCGGCCAAGGGCACATGATGGGGATGGAGGGTGCCTACAAGTTCTATAGATATCCACAGGACACTGGCTACTTACCTGGATCAGGACATGAAAAGATGAACCAAAGGGAAACTCGGAACAGAAGTAACTTCATGAGAGGTGGTACGAACTCCTCAATTACCCCTTCCTTCCTCCCTTCCTCCCTTCCTCCCTTCCTCCCTCCCTTCCAGTCCCTGGAGTCCCCGGAGGCTGCAGAGCTGGCTTGACCAAGGCTGCTTTCCCAGTTGCTAAGGTGGGAGTTACTGGGGGATCTTCTTGCCAGACTAGGAGCAGAATGCGAGTCCTCAAATGGCCACCAGGTGGCGAGCCAGACCGCTCCGACCTTGCGCTCCAGAGCCAGCAGGTGGCGTGTTCGCCTTTTGCTGTCTTTTGGCAACTCCAGGCGCCCGCAAAGAAAAGGCTTCTGGTGGGAGTGTCCCCTTGACGAAGAGCAGCCTCTGAGTCTTGGCTTCCGCTGTGGCTTCCTTTTCCACTCTTTTTGAAATTTTTTATTTAATTTGATTTCTTTTAAAACAATCGTATTTTACATACATACCAATCCCAGTTCCTTCTCCCTTCCCTTCTTCTGTCCTGCCTCCCCCCCACCACGCCTTTCCCCCACCCCACCTCCCCATCCACTCCTCAGAGAGGGTGAGGCCTCCCACAGGGAGTCAAGAAAGTCAGTCACTCAGGACCAAGGCCGTCCCCACTGTATCTAGGCTGAGCAAGGTATCCCTCCATAGGGAATAAGGTCCAAATTACCTGTGAGTGACCGCTGTGTGGCTTGGGCAGTTTGTGGGGCCACTAGCAGGGGACCCAGTATGTATCCCTAGTGCATGAACTCATCTTCAACTCTTGCAGTCCTTGGTTGTCCTAGCATGCAGTAACTGTTCAAAAAGAACTCCGCTCTTGGCTCCTGGGGGCATAGGGCTGGGGGGTGGGGGGCATTGGGAGTGGCTGGTCCTGGTAGCACTCCTTCACGGTCTTGCTGGGGAAGAAGAGATTGCCAGGTATGAGTCTGAATTTAGTAATGGCTCCATGGCTGCCAGAGTTCTCCCAGGCCTCAATCTCCACAACCTGGGCAGCTCAGATAAGCAGGGTGAGAGCCCCAACACCCTTGAGCCCCCACTTACTTGAGTCTAACATTGGCTTTGCCTGCCACAGTTCCCTCTCTGCGTTACACTGGGCCATTCAAGCCTGGCCCCTGGAACCTCTGCTCCCCAGTCCACCCTCATAGCCTGGGATTTCCACTGGCATTCTGGGCTCCACCCTCACCACCCCAACAATGCCTCTGGACCCAGCATTCTTCTCATCTCTCACCCGAATGCAGCTCCAGCCTGCCAGCAGCCTATGCTGTGCCCCTTGGCTCTCTGCCCCCAGTGTGGGGCCCTGGCTTCGGTTTCTGGTTCTAAGTACAGCAGGCATTTGTTCATTTCAAAAGCTCGGGGTTAGTCTGATGGACCCAGGGCTCAAAGCTCTTCTGAGTGCAGGGTGCCAGGCCCTGAAATACAGACCTAAAGAAGAGAGCTTGGGATGTTCTTATGCTTGTCCGGCTGAATGACACAGCCTTTCATGGCAGTGACAGAAATTCCTCTTTCCCTGAGGAAGCAGAACCCTGGAGATTTGTGCCATGATTTTGGAAAGATGCTAGATGCAGTGTGACCCTGTGTCTGGGACCTGGCATTCAACCAGGCAGGCAGCAGGCACACTGAGGGCAGGGCTGCCTGAGTAGCTCCTTGTTACTATGGTAATGGATGCTCACCTGTAGTCAAGGAGAACTTGGAAGCTAATTTGAGCTCAGGACAACAAAGAACAGTTGTGTTGGGTGCAGATTATGGCTCCTTCTCACGTTCCTCTCACGGCCCCGCTTTGAGTCTTGAAATTTAGGTCACAAAATAAAACCCTTTTAAGGGCTATAAATTCAAGACATTGGCCACTGAAGAGTCTCTCTGAAGTTTAAACCAAGGTTGGTTTCTTCAAGAAGTATTTGTAGAAAAACAGAGGAAAGAGTGAAGGAAATAGAACCCTTGGTATGTCACTGAGCCAACACAGATTTATTAAACAGTTATTACATGGTAGGACCGCTGAGGACTTACCACCAGGACTGTGTCTCTATGTCTGTTCCTCAGGGGGCTGGCACAAGCTATAGTCATCTGAAATGAGAGAACCTCATTTGAGAGACCGCCCGCATAAGTATCTGGCTGCAGGCAAGCCTGTAGGGCATTTTCTTAATTAGTGATCAGCATGGGGGGGTGCAGCCCACTGTGGGCGGGGCTATCCTTGGACTGGTGGTCCTGGGTTCTATAAGAAAGCAGGATGAGCAAGCTATGGGGAACACACCAATAAGTAGCACTCCTCCATGGCCTCTACATCAGTTCCTGCCTTGTTTGAGTTCCTGCCTGACTTCCCTCAGAGATGGTCTGTCACCTAGAAGTATTATCCTAATAAACCTTTTTTTCCCCACAACTTTCTTTTGGTTATGGTGTTTCCTCTCAGCAGTACTAACCCTGACTAGGACACCCAGTGAATAAGGCTGTTGCAGTGGACCACGGGGTTTGTGTGTGTGAAGAGCTTCCTTTCCCATCCCTGTTTTGTTTTGCTCTGTTTTATATGTTCAGGTTTTAGTTTGTCAGAAGGAGCCCATACACACACATGCACACACATGCAAGCACTCATGCACACACATGCATTAACTCATGCAACACAATGCAAGCACTCATGCACACACATGCATTAACTCATGTAACACACATGCAAGCACTCATGCACACACATGCA
>NC_022015.1:86728746-86730098 GCF_000317375.1 Microtus ochrogaster
AGAGAGAGAGAGAGAGAGAGAGAGAGAGAGAGAGAGAGAGAGAGAGAGATGAAAGCAGGGAGGCATCCCTCCCCGCAGCCTCTGTGCAGCCAGCAGGACCCTCTGGGTTCAAGCTGTCACTTTCCCTTGGGGCTTGATCTAATCTTTCCATGCTTGTTTATTTGAGGCAAGCATTCTTCTCTTCCTGAAGGCCCAGCTCATAGTCTGACTGGAAACAGGTTGTATCCAAGGTTCTGAACATGGCTGTAAGATTTTTTTTTCTCCTGGCATTCTGGGTGGTGGTGGCTCCAATGAGCCAATGCCCCACCTCCTCACCTTGGTGTGTTGCTGTGGGACAATGGTTTGTACCCTGTCAATTGTATTTTAATAAAATGCTGATTGGCCAGTAGCCAGGTGGGAAGTATAGGCAGAGGGACCAGGTAGGAAGTAGAGGCAGGGCAATGAGAACAGGAGAATTCTGGGAAAAGACTCAGTCTGCAGTCATCACCCAGATGCAGAGGAAGCAAGATGTGACTGCCTCACTGATAAAGGTACCACGCCCCATGGCTAACACAGACAAGAATTATGGACTAATATAAGTTATAAGATGAATAAGATGCCTGAGCTACTAGATCAATCAGTTTATAATTAATGTAGACCTTTGTGTGTTTCTTTGGGACTTAACAACTGCGGGGACCTGGTGGGACAGAATCCTCAATCAACAGTGTGTGGGTGTCAGCAATACCACTCCTTGCTGCTCACTAATGCTTGATTCTTGGACAGCATAGGCGAGGTCATAGGGCCACAGGGCATGGTCGCAGGGCTGGCTCCTGTACCATTATCATAGGGCCACAGGGCATGGTCGCAGGGCTAGCTCCTGTAGCATTATCATAGGGTCACTGGGCATGGTCTCAGGGCTAGCTCCTGTAGCATTATCATAGGGTCACAGGGCATGATCGTGGGGCTAGCTCCTGTAGAATTATCTACAAGAGCCAGATAATGGAAATGCCTGTCAAGAGAACAAAAAGAATTAATAAGACTAATACATTGCTTCAAATCACCTAACATGAAATCAAAATCTTAATATTGCATGATATGTATGTATAAGCAGAGATTGCTCTTTTGTTCCCAGCTGCCAAAACCCCAAAGAATCACACAGAAACTATATTAATTACAATACTGCTTGGCTTATTAGCTCAGGCTTCTTATTAAATAGCTCTCACATCATAAATTAACACATTTTTGTTAATCTATGTATCACCATGAGGCTGTGGCCTACCAGTAAGGTTTCAAGGCATCTGTCTCTTGTGGCAGCTACCTGGCATACCCCGGACTCCTATATTCTCTCTCTCTCTCTCTCTCTCTCTCTCTCT
>NC_022015.1:86730854-86739225 GCF_000317375.1 Microtus ochrogaster
TAAAATGGCAGTTGGGAAGTGGTGATCTTTATCTTGTAATCTATCTCAATGGGGAAATATGAGAATATGTATGAATCTGTTACAGACAAACCTTTGAAATGACAGTTGGGAAGTGGTAATCTTTATCTTCCCAGCTCTCTCATGAATTCACTGCTCAGTTCCTCCTAATGAGTAGCTGGCTATGGGCACCCTATGAGCTGGTGGCGTTCATCCTGACCTCACCAGCCTGTGTTTCGTAGTGGCCTGTGAGTCTTTTGAATGAAGTGGTTAGATACACGGTAACTGGGTCATTTGTGGTGTGCTGTTTCGTGAAATTTGGGTTCACTCTGGTTTCCTGTCTCTAGTGTTCCCTGTAGGTACCCATCATGGGCTGGAAGGGTCCGCCTACACAGATGGCTGGGAAGCTCCCAGGCTGCCCCACTGCAGTTTGGAAGTCTCTTGTCTGATGTGCAGGTGTCTTCAGGGATTACCAAGTGATCCCTCATACTGACATGCCTTCTCTCTTTGCTGAGAGCCTGGGGTCAGAGGAGATCTTGGTTTTCCTGCCCTTCTTTAGTTCTGTTTTTCTGTGAGGATCTAGAGCTGTGGAATCAAGATGCTCGAGATGAAGCCAGGGATAGCACATATTCATATTCTAGTGTTGAGAGGCAGAAGCAAGTGGATTGTCAGGGGTTCAAGGCCCGTGTGGGCTACAAATCAAGAGCCAGGTCAGCCTAGGCTATGTGCAGAGTATAGGTCAGTTAGCGTCACGTAGCAAGATCCTGTCTTGAGACAAAAAAGTAGAAGAAGAACAGGAAGCCAGCCTGTTTATAACAGAGTCTCGGGCCACATATGTGAGGAGGGTGACCTGGAATTACCCCCCAAATGTCCCAGCAAATGAGAATCGTGCTCATGAGTGTGTGTGCGTGTGCCTGCATGGCCCTGCTGTCCTCAAACATTAGACAACAGTCAATACAAATCCAATTGGGCATAATGACCAGCTTTCTCTCCCCCTCAGAGATGGTGACAGTGATTTCTCAGATGCCTTTTAGTTACGGACAAGTTTCTGAACAACATAATTGGGTTTGGGTCATGCAGCCTGCCCTGCCGGACTATCGATTGCCTGTGACCATCTCCTGCCCTGCTGATGTCTGGGTGTGTGGTTGGCATAGCAAGTGGGTGGAGACAGCTCTGCCTACGGGGGACGTGAAGCTGTGATCCCCTTCCCCAGAGTCTTCTGCAGGTGAGGACCACCAGCTGGCACCCGCATGCTGGGCTTCCTGTAGGTACCAACGGTGTCAGACTTCACCGCTGTCGAGCCACCACGGTCTACAGGCAGAGCGCTGTCTCTCACAGCACATGTTAGCCAGGAATCAGCACGCTTCCTTTCTGGGTCTACAGTTTGGGGGCCACAAACAGTCACGGAACTTTATACCTTTGTCTACTGGGAGAATAATGTGAATTACAAACACAAGCCAGGTGGAACTTTCTAGAAGCCACATTTTAAACGATAAGAAAGAGCAGAGTATGTAGTTCAGTTGTAGAGCAGTTGCCTACATGGGTAGGGTTCAAGTCTGAGCATTGTGGGGAGGAACAGCAAAAGGAAGCTGGTGACAATAGTTTTAAAAACATCTTGCTTAACTCAATGCTATCATTTAAGAATGAGTAATATAAAAATGATATATTATCTTAGAGTTGTTTTGTTTACCAAGTCACTGAAGTCCAACATGTCGCTTTTATTCCCAGGGCACCCCAGGCTGCCCTCTTGCTATTTCAAGGGCTTCTCAGCCACAGGGCCAAGTTGCTCTGTTCTGGCCTGTGCAGGTGCACCACACCTGTAGACAGTGTAGACAGGCCTTCATTGTCCCGGGGTTTCACCAGCCTGTCCCATGCCGAGTCTATCTACGGACAGATGTGACTGCTCTGTGGGCAGCACAGCCTGAAGTCCTGGGAGAGGCTCAGCAGGAAGGCACCACTTCCTTTGCCTTCAAGGATCAAGGCTGGTCTGGTGGGGGTTGGGGAAGATAGGCAAAAGCGTTGTCCAGATGGCCCTGGTAAGTAGCGCCGGCTGCCAGATGCTTTAGTGCAGTACATCCAGGCACGGCCAAGTCATCTGGTTTGACTTTTGCTGCTGAGTTGGACTCTAGAGTTAGGAATAGGATTTGTAAAGGGGGAGGGGAGAGGAAAGTGACAGGAATGAGGATGCTTTCTGGGCACCAGGAGGCCAGTCTGATAGGACTGAGGCTAGGTATTAGGAGTGGGGACATTGCAGATAACACTGAAAGCAGCTAGAATTCACTTGAGGTAGTAGGGAGCCATATCAGGTTCTCAGCTGGAGTTCAGTGCAGGAAAGCAGGGATCCTGCAGAAAGACTGTATCTCTCTTGGCTTACAGATGGTAGCTGTGCCAGGAGACCAGCGGCATGGGAGGAGGTGACCCTGGCAGAGGAAAAGGAGGAGCCATTCAACATGGCAGATTCCAGGGTGGCAGCTGTGACCCTTTGCTTTGACAAGGACACTATGAGCGGGAGGTGGCACCCAGGACTTTGCCTCAGGCAGTACTCCTCTGACAGAGGGCAGGAAGACATTCTTGGAAGGTGGTCCAGAGTCAGGAGGGATGAGGTAAGCAGGGCAATGCTGCCGGGCCCTGTAGAAAGGAGGCAGGCCGGCTAGTCCACTATGCAATGCTGCAGCAAACACAGTTGGCAACTCCTGGGGCCTCAGTCACTGAGGGGACTTCTGGTCGGCAACAGCGGGGTAGGAGAAGTTGTCTAAGACCAAACAAAGCAGGCAGGGTGAGGGTTGAGCAGAAGAAAGGACATGGGAGTCCCAGACACATGGAGAGGGAGCTGGGGTGGATTCGGCAGCCTATGAGAGAGGAGAGCCGTGGGGCCAGTGATCCCGTGAGTCACCCTGAAACGGCAAATGCCTTGCCTAAGTGACCAGGGAATTTGAGTCATTAGTGACATTTAGAACTCTTACTCTGTTCCAGAACACAGGAGGGAGGCCATGCCCTCACCGAGCTGGGGAAAGGGGCGCAGAAAACAAACATGAGCCATTACGTTAGTCGTCTAGGGGCCTGCCAGCACAGCCCTGGTCACATGCATAAAGGTCAGGGAAGACTTAATACGTGCTCATCATTTTATTTCAGCTTATCTGTGTTTTAATCTAAGACAGAGATGATAAGGTGGACTATTTTGGCCAGGAGGAAACAAGACAGACACCACAGGAAGCCACAATGGTGCAGGAAAAGGGTCCTGGGGTGGCCAGAAGTGCAGGATGCAGGAATAGATAGAAACCTAGGCGTCAGAATACAGTAAGCAGAGAGAACAAGAGCCTGCAAGCTGAAGGCACAGGTGGGAGGTGCAAGAGGTGACAGAGAGGCTGACAAGCCAGGGCTACTCATGCTGGGATGTCGGGGTTTGTAGAGACCCCCTGTAGTCATGTGACACTCCAGAGAGCTGAGTGACAGGTGGTAGATTAAGACGGACAGTGTCCAGGCCTGGAATTCTGACATTGTCCCAAGTGAAGCCACTGAAAGAGTTTCAACAGTGGCAGAACCACCAGAGGTCACGATGCTCTTTCTGCTGGGTAAAGGAGATGCACCATGGGGAGCCTGGGTGGCTGTTGAGGGTCCCCCACAGACCCTGGGGTGACCGTGACAGCTGGAGAGTGGAGGAGGGAACCAACAGCCCAAGGGTTGCTGCGTGGCTCCTTGCAGATCTCAATTCCAGCAAATATCCTCAGACAGGTTAGTGATGCCATTAAAGTCACCCAACCTGGAGACCCGAGCTGGTCGATAGTGCTGCGGCCCAAAGCTGGTGGACTCGCTGATTGGATTATTATGTTACAGCATCTGCAACTTAATTTCATTGGCCATCAGCGAGGCATCCTTCAAGCAAATTGACATTTGCTTTGCTGGTCCCTCTTAAAGTCAGAACAATTGATTTGGTTACATTTTATGCACAAGAGTTTCTTTCTGGGTGTTTACACCCTCAGGAAAGCGGAAGGATAAGAAATACAATATTTAAAGCTGTGGTCTCTGTGTTTATACTAAACAACTGTTAGAGTTGGTATCATAAACCAAACAAAACAAAATGCCCTCTAAGCAGATGGAACCGAGAATGGCTGAGACCTTCTGGTACCTTGGAAGGAAAGTAAAGCTGGCTACTGTTTGGAGTAAAGAAACTCCTCCAAGCCAAGGAGGTTGATGCTACTGTTTCTGTTGACACCCATGGATCTTTTGCTCAGATAACCTGTGGTTGCTGAGAACCAACTCCTGGAGCTGTTCCACACATGCTTCATGGAACACTAGCACCTCCCCAAAATAAGTAAATTATTAAGCAGTTATAAAAAAGAACGTCTCCTAGAGATAGCATAATGCTGAAATCCTTCAAAAATAATTTTTATTGCTGTGCGTTTGTCTCGTTATCCTAATGAGTTGTTACATAAGGTACTTTTGTATGAGGATATAATGTTTTTCTGAGCATATGCCCCCATAAGGCACCATTCTCTTCTTTCCCATGCATTCCCCTGTCTTCAATGTCCTTTATTCTCTGAGACCCAGAGGGT
This sequence comes from Microtus ochrogaster, assembly GCF_000317375.1. Classification (NCBI taxonomy): domain Eukaryota; kingdom Metazoa; phylum Chordata; class Mammalia; order Rodentia; family Cricetidae; genus Microtus; species Microtus ochrogaster. The sequence goes on from NC_022015.1 coordinate 86,735,405, forward strand.
TTCTGCGCTCTGTGTAAGATGATGGTCTTGTTGATGCAGGTCTGGAGAAAAGCCGAGGACACACAATACACTCCTAGAGCAACCAGCGAGACCAGCTTGTGCACCAAGGGAGTCTGATGTGTGTTCAGGAAAGTGTGAGCCCAAACTTGGATCTTCAGAGCCCACGTACCGAGCTGGGCACAATGGACCACACATGTAATCTCCGCATGTGATGGGAGAGAAGGCACAGCTGTGTCCCGGAAGCCTGTGGACCAGTTAGGCTGGTGAGAGACTCTGTACCAAGTGAAAGGCAGAAGGTCCCTGACGACTGGCTGACATCTTAGGACATTTTCTTGTCTCCTCAAATGCATCACACGTATACCTATACACGCATGTGTATTCATGCCCACACGTGTACCCATACATGCATGTGTATTCATGCCCACACGTGTACCCATACATGCATGTGTATTCATGTCCACACGTGTACCCATACCCACATGGGTATCCATACCACACGTGTACCCACACCCACACACGTGTACTCTACACACCCACACGTGTACTCACACATATGTGCCCACACCCACACACGTATGCACACCCACACAGATATGCATGTGCACTCACACATGAACCCACACCCACACATGCACGTGCAAGAGAAACGTGACTGCCTGCCACCCCGTAGCATTCCTCTTCAAGTTGTAGTTTATCTATTTAAACAGCTACATGGCATAGAATTTACCAGATAATGACAGAATCTCAATTTTAAATAGGTGAAGGTTTATAAAATAAACATAGAAAAACTCTACCCGAGAGTCTTTTGCCTTTGGCCGCATGCTGGGTCTGTTTTGGTCACTGTCTTTCCCATTAGTCTGGCTGGACCCAGCCTGCCTGCCCCTTGGAGACTGTGCCCCTGCATGCTCTGTGTTCAGCACTGCTCACTCTGCACATAATATTCTTCTATATCAGAGTATCAGCGTCAACAGCTCTTTAGGTGGAAGCATTGTGGGGCTGTCTCCATAAACAGACAGACAGCTGAGTGGAGCACCTGCCTCAGCTCCAAGCCCACCGTGACCAAGGCCTGCTTCTTGTGTCCTTTCCACTCCCAAACCTCACTCCATGCCCTCATCCCGCTGCCCCTCCTCCACCCAAACAGGTGCTTGACCCAGCTGTTCCTTTACAGGTGTCGCCCAGCACACCACTGCTCCTGGTTGCGTGGTGCTTCTCAGCGAGTACCCCATTTCATCCCCACGGCTTCCCCTTCCCACAGAGGTTACATCCCCCAAACCGTGTCTTCCCCTCAGACTGTAAACAAAAACAACCCTTCCTCAGGCTGTCAGCATTTGGTTACAGCGATAAGAAAAGAAACTAACAGAGAAACAATACGTTCTCTCTACTGTCTTCTCCTGTCCGTGTGCGCCTCCGATCGCGTCCAATTTTATAAATTAATCACAGTAAGATATTATCAACATTAACTCACGACAAAATAGAAACATCAAGACAAATAGTCACCATACATCATCTCAAAATATCTCATTGCAGGTCCACGCCCTTCTTGTGGTGAAGGGGGGGTTCTGCTCCAGGGACGGGGCCCCAGGCGCTTCTCTGGAGCCCATTTAAATCCATGGCGCCTCTGCTCTCGGACCCTGGAGCCATTGAGCACACACGTTATGAGGCTGCCTCTGCCCACTGGACGACAGAGATGATCATTAGGTGACTGACCATCAGGTGGACAGTGTGCACATACAAACGTGGTAATAAAGGAATGACTCATGCCCCTGGCAAAACGGAGCAACTTAGCCTAAGATTTTATCAAACTGCTCAAAACGGTGGACCACTGAGAACGTACGAGGTGCTTATTTCTGAAATTTTCCATTGAACTTTTTCAGATCACAGTTGGCCACTGATAGCCAAAACCCCACAAGGGAAGCCTTGCATTTGGAGGGACTCTGTATGTGTTGTCATGAAAACTAAAATTAGCTTAGCGCTCCATCTCCACAGAAAATTTCCCCGTGGTGCCTTGAACATGCAATGCCCCTTGCCCCTAGTCTCGTGTGTGTGAGCCTTTGGTCTCCAGGTGGGTGGCTTTGTTTTTGGAGGCTATGGGATTGTTAGGAGATAGAGTTCTTCTAGTATATGCTGAGTTTCTAGGGGTGGGCTGAGGATTTGTAGCTTGGCCCCACTTCCTGTCTGAACTCTCCTTTCTGATTTGCACACATGTAAGAAAGCAGCTAGCACAAGCTCTCACGGCCACAGAGCTAAAGCTGCCATGGTGGACTGTATCCCTTCAAACTGTGAGCTGAAACAAACATCTCATCCGCTAAGTGGCTTCTGTTCATGTACCAGTCACAGTGTGAGAAAAGTGACTAATACACTCCATGGGGCTTGTGGGGATCTTCCTGGGACATAGGTGGGGGATCATTCATGCTCAGGTCAGTTCTGAGCAGGAACAGATGAGAAACTGAGGGGCAGAAGATTAGGTAGCACATACAATTTCATTCACATATATCGAAAAAGGTTCCCTCTCTAGGCCTTTCTCTGCAGCTTTAACTCAGGTCGGTCGATCTCAAATAAGGTCTGATTCAAAACCCACTCTGCCCCAGTTGGCAATGTGCTCATCAGTGGTGAAAAAGGCAGGGTCCCCTGGCATGACACCTGAGGAGGCAACCACAGGAACTTCACAGAAAAAGGGAAAGAATGGGCAAAGGTCCTGAGGCAGAGAGAAACACGAAGGAGAACCCGTGTGGGTGGGAGGGTATTGTTCCCATTGTTTGACAAAAGGAATTTAAGGATAAAAGGCTTTTGGATCTCTGTCCAGAAGATTGAAGTCTGTCATGATAGGTAAGGCGAGGTGGCAAGAACCTGAAGCGTCTGTTCACACTGCATCCCTAGACAGGACGAACAGAGAGATGAATGTTGACTTCACTTACCTTCTACGTATTCAGGCTAGGATGCCATTCCATTTGACAGTGCCATCCATATTCAGGGGAGGTCTTCTGTTAGCGAAACATCTCTAGACATGCCATCAAAGGCTCACCCAGAGCTGTGCTTCCCCGGGCGACTCCGAATCCAGCCAGCTTCACAACAAAGATCTGACATCATAGCTCTGCTTTTTGTCTACTTGGTACTGGATACTAAGTCTACTTGATCCTAACCATAACATCCCACCCCTTGCTTTCCAAGGCTCACAGGCATCTTCTAATACAAAATGCATTTGTTCTTCTGCAAGAATCTCTAAAATCTTAACAGTCCTGACATTGTTCAAAAGCCCAAACCCCAAATCTCTTCCAAAACTCAAGGAAAATTCTTAATTTGGGGCTCCTACAAAATTATTGCCAAGCCTGATGACCTTTGACCCACATGGCAAAGGAGAGAAGGAGCCCCACAGATTGTCCTCAACCGTCTACTGTAGGAATTCCTACAGCTAGTAGCCTCTAAGTTACCCACCCACCGGGGCATGGCCTCTTATACTTATGTATGCCCATATAAATTGTGTGTTTTCAGCCTTTCTTCCGGTTGTGAGATTCAGTTGTTGTTCCCCGTTCAAGCAGAAGACTATGATCTGTGAGTCTACCCCTAAATAAATAACCCTCTATTATACTCAATTCTGAGCTAACGTGGGATTTCTTTTAAGCATCCATCTTCATGTGGATCCGAACTCCAAGCCTACTGGGTGGATTGGCCTAAAGACCTAACTGGTCCACAGTCCAGAAACTTTCCACTTTTACCTACTAAGCGTTGTCTTCTTCTTCTTCTTCTTCTTCTTCTTCTTCTTCTTCTTCTTCTTCTTCTTCTTCTTCTTCTTCTTCTTCTTCTTCTTCTTCTTCTTCTTCTTC
>NC_022015.1:86739410-86739948 GCF_000317375.1 Microtus ochrogaster
ACCAATGCCAAATTCCCTGCCCTGGTGACGTGCACAGTTCCTGATTTGTACTCCCAGCTCCAAAGTTCTGGGCCTCTTGTTCCACACACGAAATTGATTTAATTGTTTTTAATTTGTCAAACAAAGCATATTCCTCGGTATTTAACCAGCACCAAGGCAGGGAAACCAAAGCAGCTCAGGACTGTTTGTGGCACCAGGTTGCACCGCTAGTCATGATGCTGCAACCATGACACCTGCTGGACAATAAAGATTATTACACCTTAAACAATATACCGGACCTCATACTAGGTAAAAAAAATAATTTATTATTTAATAAATCAATAAACTTGAAAGTTATATAATTGCAGACAATATTACCATAGAGAATTTTAGTAACTTTTTTATTAATACTATGTATTATATTCTGCAAGGATTATATGTTTATTGTGATACATCCATTTATTGGATATCAGGACTCAGTTTTTTTCTTCAAATTATATTCTTAAGAAAATGGTTTGATTTGCATTTCCCTGATCGCTAAGGAAGTTGAGCATGACCT
>NC_022015.1:86740203-86760019 GCF_000317375.1 Microtus ochrogaster
ATGGGATGTACTCACTCATATTTGGTTTCTAGCCATAAACCAAGGACATTGAGCCTATAATTAGTGATCCTAGAGAAGCTAAATAAGGAGAACCCAAGGAAAACCATATGGGCATCCTCCTGAGTGTTGGCCTTCATCGGGCGGTGTAGGGAGACAGAGACGGAGACCCGCATTGGAGCACCGGACATAGGTCTCGGGGTCCATGTAGGAAGCGGGGGGAGGGGGAGCATGAGCAAGGAACTCAGGACCGCAAGGGGTGCACCCACACACTGAGACAATGGGGATGTTCTATTGGGAGCTCGCCAAGGCCAGCTGGCCTGGGTCTGAGGGAGCCTGGGATAAAGCCGGACTCTCTGAGCATGGTGGACAGTGAGGACTGCTGAGAACTCAAGAACAATGGCAATGGGTTTCTGGTCCTACTGCACGTACTGGCTTTGTGGGAGCCTGGGCAGTTTGGATGCTCAGCTTACTGGACCTGGATGGAGGTGGGGGTTCCTTGGACTTCCCACGGGGCAGGGAGCCCTGATTGCTCTTCAGGCTGGGGAGGGGGGGACTTGGTTGGGGGAGGAGGAGGGAGGTGGGAGGCGGTGGCGGGGAGGAGACAGAAATCTTTAATAAATAAATAAATTTAAAAAAAAGAAAATGGTTTGATAACAGAGCTGAGGCACTTTTAGAAATGATACAGTCTTTACAGACTAATAATGAACAGTTAGCTGACAGGATTAATACCATCAAAAATCAAAGGTTATCTGAAAAAAATTAATATCATTGAAAAGGGTAACATTAATTTGACAGACAAAATTGAATCCATGTCAAAGAATACTGAGAACTTAGCTGAAAGAATTCATATTGAATTTGACAATCAAGGATTGTTAAAAAAGTTATGGTAAGATAGCAGACAGAGTATCTCTCCAGGATGGCAATCTGCATACTATCCAAATAATGTCCAAGCATGAGGTGTTATCTTTAAAGGAAAAACTTCAGACCCTGGAATCACATGTGCAGAATGAGGACCAGAGGGTTGAATGCATAGGGCCAGAAGGTCAGAGAGGAAGGCTGAGTCCATATGTGGCTAATATTGCGTGAATTTATGTGGTTATGGCCTGCTGCAGCAATGGAATACCCAGATTAACATTTCTGAAGTCCCAGAAACTCATAACTTTGGGAAGGATATAATAAGGTATTATACACAAAGGTCACCAGCCATTCAGGCTAAGAACATAAAGCAACTAGGAAACCTTTAGAGGTACCAATGGCTCTACCTTTAAAATGGTTAACTGAGAAACCAATATGGGTTAAGCAATGGCCTCTAGCTGAGGAAAAATTGCAGGTTTTAGAACAGCTGGTATAGGAGCAATTAGATGCTCACCATATTGAAGAATCACTCAACTTCTCCTGTATTTTTTGTTAAAAAGAAATCTGGTAAATGAAAGTGGTGACAGATCTAAGAGCTGTCAACAAGGTAATTCAACCTATGGGCCCTCTACAATCTGGAATTCTTCGCTTTCTCTATTACCAAAAGGATGGCCTCTTATAGTTATTGATTTAAAAGATTATTTCTTTTAAATAGGGATAATAGTTTAGTGTGAGCTTACTCACACTAATAATAATAATGAATAATGGAGTGAATACTTGTGAGCTATTATTTATAGGCAATTTATATTGGTATAGATTCTTGTATATTGATACAAACTTAAATTATATTGAATATGTTCCTATTTTCGTCTACAATTTTTGTATACATAGGCAAACTTATTTTGACATATTATATGCATGCATGCTTCTACCTTTGCTTAAGACATTTTGTATATTGATACAATTTTAGTATATATTTATCATATTGCAATATACATTTCTACCTCTGATCAAGATACTTATACATTGTTTACATTTTGAAGTCATTGTCCTCATTTGTTGCAGAGTTGTTTAAAGATTTTTTAATATTCGAATATTATGTCTTAGTCTTTAAGTTATATAGGTATTAAGATTTATAGGTCAATAGTCATCCATGTTTGTCATACTTATAGTTAGACTAATCAGGTTCTTTAGATACATAGAGATTGTATTATGCATAGATAAGTAATCTTCAAACATTTAAAGAGCATTTGGCATTTAAGAGAACATGGCATTTAAATAACTTAGGGTTCTGTTGACGTGAGACATGATTGCTACTGGCAGCACTGATCTATTCCCGAGAGACTGTTGAGCACCAAAGACCTTCAGGCAAGGACCTGCCCATGCTTCAACCACTGACAAAATGCATGATGTCTGGCCAGAACAAGCAGGATACAAGACAAAAAGACTGTCAAATCTTGCCAAGACAGGGTAAGAGTTTTGAAAATTTTCCTCCCTCTGAAAATGCTCTGTCAGTTACTCTAGGCCTTAGCCAAAGTTGGTTGCTCCAACTTTGTAAACCAGACTTTGAGTGATTGCCCAGGTATCCAGCTGTCTGTCATTTGTTGCACATTTTGGAAGTTGCTTGATTGCACTTCCTGTTTACTCAAGTAATATTATTTCCCTTCTTGGGTCTTCAATGAGGTTGAAGACTAGATAGGTGTAGTTACTTTCCCTTCTTGACTTGGCCAAGTTATTTATTATAGAATACTTAAACTCATTAGGATAGGATAATTATTGAAACATTTGTCACATGTTTCTTGCTCAATATTGTTTATGCTGGTTGCAATTCTAATTTTTATACCTGATATTTGTTCTAATTGTATATAACTTTGTATTAGGCTTAGGACTTTCTTATTTAAACAAAAGGGGGAGGTGCTGTAGGAATTCCTATATTCGGTAGCCTTTAAGTTACCAGCCCACTTGGATGCAGCCTCTTATACTTATATATGCCCATATAAAGCGCATGTCTGGCCTCTCTTCTGGCTACAGGATTCGGTTGCTGTTCCCTGTTCCAGCAGAGGATTGTGATCTGTGAGTCTACTCCTAAATAAATAACCCACTATTTTACTCAGTGCTGAGCTAGTGTGGAATTTATTTTAAGCGTCTGCGTTCAATCCTCATATTTGCTGTACTTCTGCACACACAATAGTTAACAAAATACAATGTAAAACACAAACAAACAAAAGTGTGGGCATGGTAGTACATGCCTCGAATACCAGCACTTGGGAGGCAGAGACAGACAGAGCTCAAGACCAGTGTGGTCAACATAGCAAGTTCCAGACCAGACAGAACTCAATAGTGGGATCCTGCCTCAAAAACACCCCGTAAAACAAATTCCATACATCCGACGTACAATGGCATAGAATAAGCATTGCTATCCCACAAGAGATGAGTGAGGAATGGAAAGGAAAGATTAGTCCAAAGCGAGACAAGTTGCCTGATGCTCCAACCACCACGCCTTTCCCACCATGGTGAACTGTATTCCTCTGAGCCATGAGCTGAAAACGTGGCAAACACTACGGTTCCAACCCATGGGTTAGTATCACCCGTATTCAGGGTGAATCATCCCTTCTTAGTTAGAAACCCCTCTGGAAACATCACACACACAACAATCTCACAAATCTCACAAATTAGCAAGGGCCGTGACTGAACTCTCCATCCTCCTGCTCCATCCTCCTGCTCCAACGTTGGGAGTTTGAGTTGTACCATCACACATGTCCAGAGCAATGCATGTCTAGTTCAGGTTTTTTTTTTGCTATGTTTGGTAATTATTTATTAAATTCTTAGTATATATGGGATATCATTGATAATCAGTTATCATTAGTAATTACAATCACACCATCCTGGATGGAGCAGAGATGTTTAGAGCCTTATGGCCATAAGAAAAAAAAATTAAAATTTAATGCATTATTTATATATTTCAGCTCACATAAAAGATGGGGTGATGAACAAAGGAATTAAACTTCAGAAACATCAAAGGAGGACACAATTTTGTTGGAAGAAAGCAAGAACACTTTGAAGTTGTAAAGCATTTGCTGTCATCTTAATAAGTTACCCTGGCAAAGGCAATGTAAGGGTCTGCAGGTGTTTCCTTACTCTCTTGGGGCCCACCACCCAGCTCCCAAATAAATACACATGAAGGCTTATTACTTTTTATTTATTTTTATTTATTCATTTATTTTTGTATAAATGTCCGCTCTTAGTTTGGCTTGTTTCTAGCCAGCTTTTCTTAACTTATCCCAACTACCTTTTGCCTCTGGATGTTTTCCTTTCTCTGTTTCTGAATACCTTTTCTTTCCTTCTTATTCTATTTCTGGGTATATAGGTGTGTGGCTGGCCCCTTCTTTCCTTGCTCCGCCAAGATCTCTCTTCCTATTTATTTTCTCTGCCTGCCAGTCCTGCCAATCCTCTCTCCTGCCTTGCTATTGTTCAGTCAGCTCTTTGTTAGGCCAATCAGGTGTTTTAAACAGGCAAAGTAACACAGCTTCACAGAGTCAAACAACTGCAACAGAAAGGAATGCAACACATCTTTGCATCATTAAACAAATTTTCCACAGTGTAAACAAATGTAACACATCTTAAAATAGTATTGTACAAGGGTCTGTTTTGTTCTCCACTGCAGGTGATAGTCCACACTGTGGGGAAGCTCACTGAACTTGAATCAGCTGTCACGTGACATCCTCCTTGAAGGGTAAAGAACTAGGATCCCCTGTATAAAGAATGGTGAAACCCACACTGGGGAATCTTCCCACCTCAGGTAACACATAACAAAATAATCCTCATATACATACCCACAAGACCAATCTAACAAGTAATTTTTTCTGAGATTCCCTTCTGGAATGATTTTACATTGTCTCAAGCTTATAAAAGTAACCAGGACAGGACACAATGTAAATTTTTTAACTGTTAAAGAGAAACATGTCTGCCTATTTAAGTCAATAGGGTGGTTTTACATTTTCATATTTATTCTCTGCTGGATACATTTTTTAAAAAAGCACTATGATAGTTTTATATATAATGCTAATATTTATAATATATCCCAAAATATTTTAATCTGTGATTAACGAGACCATTTCAGACACCACCAACCTAACTTTTATTTTTTTAAGGGATTTTCTTTTTTTAAGGATTTTCCTGGAGCACTTTGGATAGAGTTCAGAAGTTAAGAGCAGTTAAACTCAGCACATGGTTTGGCTCCCAGGACCCACCTGAAGGTTCACTAACTAGGATTCCAGGAGATCTGATGCCCTCTTCTGGTCATCTATGGTACCACGGGCGTGAGTGGAGTACATACTTACATGTAGGCAAAACACTCATACACAGAAGAAAACATTTCTAAATCTTAACAAAGAGATTTTGAGGGGTATTAAAAAGTTTGAGACCCACATCTATGTCGAGTCCTGTGGATCTGGAATGCTCCCCAGAACCACATTCCTCTAGGAAGCTGAGATGGAGTTTTGTCTTGCTTCTTGCATGTCAACCCTCCCCCCATTGCAAAATGGCTACTTCATTAATGTCTGAATGGGACGACTTGGTCTCCTCTGGTCATTACTGTCTCTCCAGAATCCACCATGGTGCCCCTGTTGGCTGCACTCATCTGGCTGAACGGATGGCTGGGCTCTGTGTGTGTGTCATCCTGTGACACCAATTCTCACTACCATCAAGCAGGGGGTTCCGTGGATATCCTCATTCCAGAGCTGGGAGAAACAAGGTGGGGCAAGCCTACATAATCTGCCATGGTTCAATAATCCAGGCACTATCAGGTTGGGGTCCCAGCACCTGGTGAGAGTGCTTACATGCTAGCCCTGTGGCCCAGGTCAGAGCCCAGCAGCTCCAGAGCCAACACACCAGGCACTCCATAAATTCCATCCCTCCACAGTTTAGTTTCCTGCCATCTGCTTTCTCCTCCTGAGTACGTCTCCACCTCCCTCCCTGTTTAATATTTAAGTTTCACACATTCTGAGATTTTCCAGAGGCCCGTGTCACTGACCTACTTTTCCCATCCATCCATCTTTCATCATGGGGGGAGGGTAACAGTGGGGAGCACAGAGGGTCTTTCTCCAAAAGAAAGAGAAGTGGAGAGAGTAGGGAGGACCAGACATCACAAGGTTGCTCCATGCAGGCTCCTGCTGACAACCGATGAACATGAACAAAACACGGCCAGACTCCTGTGCTGAGAGAGAGCTTGTGACAGTAACAGGGATGCTCTCACCCTCTGGCCTCACAGAGGAGCATCAGAAACCAAACCGCCGTGTGTGTGTGTGTGTGTGTGTGTGTGTGTGTGTGTGTGTGTGTGTGTGTAGATGTTTCTCTACTGTCTACCACAGGCACATTTCTAACCAAAGATTGCATGCTTGTATGCGGAGCAAATCTGTGGCTTAGGGACTCTGCCACGCTTAACCATCCAAATCATACCCCAGGCATAGCACAGAAGGCAGAAGGCTCCTTTATCAAGGTGGCAAACACCCTTGGCCACATGCTCTTCTAGTTCCAGGCTCTCCTGCCCACCCAAGGATGCTTTTGGTGGCCCCTGAGTCCCAAACCGGCTGCCCCACTTTCTTAAACATGGGCTCCACCCTGGGGGTCTTCACTTGCCTTCATTCCCTCCTTGTCCTCCTTCCCTTTGTTTCCATCTCACTAGAAGGTGCCCAGAGCTCTAGCCTCTCAGCTGCACTCTGACCCTGGGCACATCCCACAGCCTTCATTCATGCCATCTCCGGCCACTTTATGGACATGGTGGCTCAAAGACCCACACAATTTCTTCTGGCCTCTCCTGGAGATAGAAGAAAGTCCGAGTACCTGCACACCCTTGGCCATGACTCTTCTGCCAGGGACCCTTGACCTTGTTCTGAACCCCTGACGCTGTCCTCTGAAGCCCCTGCAGCTCTCTTCTCGACTCCCCTCCCCACTCCTTCCCTACACAAGTCTCCGAGGTCCGCCAGGGTGGGCGCGTGACAGAGTCCAGGCTGGGGACAAGAGGCGGCTCTGGGTGGGCGGAGGCCAGCGCCCCAGCCCCCCGCCCCCGCTCCGCGCTGTCCGTGACGTCAGAGCCGGACTGGGTAAACTGAGCAGGGCTCTGGGGCGCTGGGGCGGAGAAGGCGACCTGGAGCCGCAGGGACGCACGGACAGAGGCCGGGCAGTGTGGCGCAAGAACCCAGCAGGCATTCGCAGGCGACCGGGAGGTACGCGAGACCCGGGAGGACAGAGACCCCCTCTGGGATCCTCTAAGGCAGTGGGCGGGGTCCAGGGATCCCGGGACCCAAGCTGAGCGGGGGGTCTTGGGCGCGGCTGTGAGGGGCAGCGTCCGCGGGTCCCAGGTCTGGTCCCCGACGGCTCTGGAGGCTCTCCTAGGGACGTTTATCCGGACGCGTGAGCGGAGCCAGGTGCTCCCGGTCGTCCCGCGCCTCCGTTGGTAGACGCGACTCCTTGTGCTTCGTGTGGCGCGGGGACCTTGGCTGTCCCAGTCACTGACCGCACCCGCACCTGCAGCACAGCAGAGCCATGGCCCTGAGCGAGCTGGCTCTGCTGCGATGGCTGCGGGACAGCCGCCACTCGCGCAAGCTGATCCTGTTCATCGTGTTCCTCGCGCTGCTGCTGGACAACATGCTGCTCACCGTCGTGGGTACGTACGGCCCTCGCGTCCCAGCCATCCGATCCCCGACATCCCTGTCCGTGACTCTGGGTCCCTGGCGCCGGTCCTCAGCAACCCTGGCCCTGGCACTGCATCCCCAATACCTCATCCTCATCATCTAGCCCCTGCTCCCCGGCACCCCTAGTCCGGGTCCAGGCAGCTCGTCCCCGGCACCCTGTCCTCCACACCCCACATACCCCAGTTTATCTGAGCAGCTCTGCCGGCCCCAAAAGTTGAAGGAGCTGTATAAAACAAAACAAAAACCCATCCTTGAATACCAGCCCGCCTCGCCCTATGCTCCCGGGAGCTGCACTTGTGGCTTCGCTTTCCTGGAGGGCAGGTCAAAACCCATGACACCCGATAAGCAGCAGAAGTTGTGTTTCCTCCCGATAACTGCCTGCTTCCCTTTGCCCACTTTGACTGCGATGAAAAAGATTTCTGTCTAAGTGAAGCAATGTGCCGAGCTGCTGCCACGCTCTGGTTACTAGGCTACTGAAAGGTGGGTGAACCCTTGGTGGAGGACAGAGCGAGCAAGTCGCCATCTAGCTCTGAAGTAAAGCAAGCGGTATTTAGGTGTGTGAAGGAACGACTGCCAACGTGCGATGCCTCCTCCTAAAATGACAGGTTCAGACCGAATGGTTCAAAACCAGGCCTCTTCGCCCCTCAGACTAAGGCCAACCTGGGCCACATGTGGCCGATCTTAAAACAAAAAAGCCAAGACGAATACACAACAAATGAGAAAAGAAGAAAAAAAAAAGCTGAAAGCTAAGGTGCTTTGCTTGAGGGTTAGCATGGCGAAAGACCTAATGCGCTTTTCGAAAACCAACTTTCAGTGAAACAGAAATATTTGGTTTTCATTCAGACTCTTATGTGGTGAGTCATCCCCCCCCCCCACCCCCACTTGCAGGCTCCGAGAGGATCTCCATGGCATTTTCAGCTCAGGGCATCAGGGTTTCAGCTGGCCTTTGCCTCCAATGCCCCCACGTTCTTGGTGTGCTCAGAGCTTCTTGAATGTTAGGCAGCTTTGTTTTTCCATGCTAGAAGTCTAAGGGATTCTCAGTGAAAGCCATGAAAACCTGCAGATAGATCCCCAATCACACGGTAGAGTTGGTCTGTTGAGAATGTCCAGTTTATCACTGTCTGCAAGGGTTGGTTTTCTCCCCTACACCCAAGAACATAATGGGATTTAAATGTCCGTTTCCTTTCTTTATCCATTTCAAAGTCTGTCCAACCTCTCTGACCCCAGGTCAGCACTGACTTACTTCAGAGAGTGTTCTGTCTTTCCAGCATAGTCCTCTGAAGGAGTGCTGTAATGAAAAACCCTATAAAAGACATCTCTGTATTCAGCCATGTGGGCACAGTTGCTACCCTGGGGCATGGTGGGACCCTCAGAATCTCTCTGTCTCTCTCTGTCTGTCTCTCTCTCCTTCTCTCTCAGACTAAGCAATATGAAACTGTTCCAGCATGTCTTCTGAACATGGTTTCCTCTTCTGGGGTACATGGCCCACTTTTCTGGGTTTCATTTGGCTTTTCACACAACCTAAATTTTGATGGCTTTTGTCTCAGAAAAGGTTCTGATGTGATAATTATTTCTCTCTCCACCCTTGTCCCCACCCAGTTCCCATCATCCCCAGTTACCTGTACAGCATTAAGCATGAGAAAAACACTACAGAAATCCAGACCACTAAGCCAGCACTCACAGCCTCCACCTTGGGAAGCATCCAGGGCATATTCTCCTACTATGACAACTCTACCATTTCATTCACCGGGAATTCCACTGGGAATGCCACCAGGGGCTTCCCAGCGGAGCAGCCATACAAGACCATTGCCACGCAGCACATGGTGACCAACACATCCACTGTCCCTTCTGACTGTCCGAGTGAAGACAAAGACCTCCTGAATGAAAATGTGCAGGTTGGGTTGCTGTTTGCCTCCAAAGCCACCGTCCAGCTTCTTACCAACCCATTCATAGGACTGTTGACCAACAGGTAAGCTGTGTGCCTCCGATGGAGAGGGAGATTATGCTCTTTCCAGTTGCTTGCTCATTTGTCAGAATGTGGAGAACTGGGGGATGATGGACCAGGGAAACCAAACACCTGAACACAGTAAGTTCATCCTCAGAAACCAGAATTCCATATTGGCTCCACCTGTCTTTCCACCTGTTGCCTCAAGAGTACTAATTTAGGAAACATGACAGAAGAGGGAAGAAAACATTGGTTCTTCTAAATGCTCAGTTTGATTTTGTCAAGGCTGCTCTTGGGTCGCAGGGTCATTGCCCTTGTGGTCAGGTGGATTCCCGCCTCTGTGGTTGGTTAGAGAAAGCTAAGGTTAGGGCTGGGGTTGTAGCCCAGCAGGTGGAGTGCTCACCTAGTATACAGGAAGCCCTGGGCTCAGTCTCCAGTGTTGTGTAAATGGGCAAGCCTAACCTGTGACTGTAATCCTAGCATTGGGGGAGGGGGAGGCAGGACACTCCATTTCCCCCCACACTCCCCAGGAAGAGAATGGAGTCTATTGTCTGAGAACTCAAGCTGCTGAAGTTGGTTTTGAGTTAACCTAGAGGTTATGAATTCTTTGGCATCTTTGTCTCCATTGTTGGCAGCCATCAGCAAATGTCCTGCTACAGCCAAGGTTCTGGTTCTGTCTTGTACTTGGAGACTCAAAACCCAGGACACTGATGTCCTCAAGATGTCAGCTGTGAGGAGTGAGAATTAGTGGAGTTAGGTTATAATTCCGTTGTAGAGGAGACGGATCCAGGAGGACCACCTGGAGATAAAGGCCAGTCTAGGTTACATAGTAAACAGTAGTCTTGCCTGAGCTACATAAGCAAGATTCTGTCTCTTCTTCTTATAGTGGCAGAGAGGGGAGTGACCATCATTTCAAGCCCATAGCTGTAACACAGACAAGAAAAGGCCAGGACAAGAGCTTTGAGGATGGGATGATGCTAACAGGGAGAGATCAAGAAGGGGTCCAAAGGTGAAGCTACAAGGCCCCAGGTGCTAGACCAGAGACACGGGTTTTACTATAGGAGAAGTGAGTTATTTCAGGTCCTGGAGTCACACAATGAAAAATCTGTGAACCAAGCAGTAGGGAGCAAGAGTGCCCAGACCGTTTGTGGGGTACAGTGCAGTGAAAGTGTGGGCCCCATACTCAAATGCTATAAAGCATTGATGATACCAACTACAGTAGAGAGCTAAGCAAAGGCCCAGTAAGAGTAGAACCCTGTGCTTCTCTGGGTTTCAAGGTCTGTGAACTGAGAAGGCCTGGGGTGACCTCAGAGGGATCTCAGAGGTTTGCTTCCCCCAGCACCAGCTGTGCTTAGTTAGGCATGTAGGCTGCCGCTGTTGCACTCACAGAGAGACACAGAGAGCTCACTTCTGATGCAGTGTGATATTGTGGACTGGGTCCTGCTACCGAGCCTGTGTTAACGACCCAGGCTCCAGCCGGCCCTCCTGTCTTCCGGGGAATACTGTGCAGCTTCCATAAAAGCGTGCCAAGCAGATAAACCTGGGCACAGCTGAGTGTGCACCCATGAGAGGCCCCATTATGGACGTGACATTCTGCCCCTCCTCTGTCCTCCAGGACAAAACCAAACAGAGCTCCGGAGTCACGGGTTTGTTTCTTTTCTTTCTCGAGACTAAGAGCAGTTCTTTAAATGCATCTGGTATAATTACAGAAAAATGGCTCAGGGTTCGGTGTTCTGACAGACAAGCAGCTCGAATACTATATGGGAAAATTGAGGACATTATCGTAAGAATGCCCTGCCAATCACTTAGGAGGGAACATGACTAGGCACTGGGAAATACTTAGCCAGCTTGCTGAAATGCGGTGAAAATTCCGGTCCTCCAAATGCGAGTCACAAACAAACCGCTTTCAAAATCCCAATATAGGTATTAAAACCTATTACATTAAAACATTAAATTTTACTCATGTCTTTGAGAAGCAGCTTGTTTAAAGCCAGTGAGACTTTCCCCTCTTAACCATCCCCTAAAGGTGAGGTTCTCATCGTGTGGGTCGTGACCCTGGGATCAAACAACCCTTTCACAGGGTCAACTAAGAACATCCAGAAACCCAGGTATTTACATTGCACCTCACAACAGCAGCAAAATTATAGTTATGAAGCAGCAACAGAATAATTTTATGGTTTGGGGGCAGCACAACATAAAGAAAGGCATGAAAGGGTCTCAGCATCGTGGCATTAGAAAGGTTGAGAACCACTGCCCTAAAGCTTAGGATTGAAGCTACGTGTCTGTGTCTCAGACTGCCTTCCAAGAAAATCCCAATTTTACTTTGAGCTTGTGAACTGCCATCTAATCTTACAGTGTGCGATCTGCTCTGCAAATGAGACAGAACAAACCCTAATTGCTTGCCCGGGCATTGCATTAAGTTTAAAACATGATTTTTATCTTTTTGGTTTCTTGTGCTGCCTGGGAACACAGAAATGCAAACATTTTCATATTGACTGATGTGGAGCGATCAGGTGAACTCTGTTATCCCTTCAAAATTATTGTAGTTTGTAAATTTTCAAAATCACTTTCTGAGCCCAGGAGATGCAGATTAGAGACTTGCCGCTCCTCTGGCCGCTCAGGCCGCTCAGGGGCCCTGCTACTCGCCATTGTTCTGATGGTGACTAACAAAGAAGGACAAGTTCATCCGGGTAGCCCTTCCAGTCTTCACGGGAGGCACTGCAAACAGTCTTGATGTAATTTGTTCCGATCCCACTTTCAGTCACCAACAAGAGGTATGACTCACGTCTTCCGTGCTGTAAACAGCGTTTTAATGCTGACAGACATGAGGAGCTGAACGTGTTGAGTGTAACTCACATTTTGTGCCGTAAACTCACATTTTGTGCCGTAATCACGCCTGCCTAAATGGGAGCGAATGGTGGCACCGAGATTTCTGGTGACAAGGCAGTAAGAGTGTTAGAGGGAAAGGGGTGTATGGCACAGGAGGAAGAAGCTCTCACATTCGTGTCTTGTGACAGAGCAGACACACTTTGTTTCTTTTTTTCCCCTCCATCCTTTCCTGCTCCATAGGATACAATTTGTAGTTTTAACACAGGTCTAAAATTGTTACTCTTTAACATCTCCTTGGGCCCCTTCTGGGCCAAACAGAATGGGTAAAGGCGTACTTTGTACTCCTTGTGCGGGGAATTTAGATACTAAGACAGTCCTAGTGTTTCCCACCTGGGCCTTGCCCAGCTCCAGACGTGAGCTGGCTCAGACTTAGACACACCTAAGTCTAAATGGAGAGATCTGTCTAGAGGAACCCCCTCTCTACTGCCTGTCTTGTGTTAGCTTCAGAGGAGTCCACTGTGAGCCCAGACACCTCACATGGCCGTCTGCACTCCCACTTTGCTATTCGTGACCAAGGCGGCATCAGCACGGTGCCTTTTCTGTGGTGACAGTGATAATGGGTGCCTTGTCTGTTGTTTGAAATATTGGGGTACTGTCTCATACTGAATTTTAAGGACACAGAGCAACCACTTTGGGCAAGCCTTGGCTACCTTTCATTTCTCCTGTTTCATTTATACTTGGGCTACTGTATATTCCTGGCCACTGTGTGACAGGAAAGAAAAGGAAGGATGCCTCACCTTTGGAACAGGTACTTACTTTCACGAATCCAAGTAGCATTTTCTAAGGTCTCAGAGTTTTGTTTCATTCCCCTCATGGAGGCTGAAGCGATCTGTTTTATAATTCTAGTTGAACTGTTTATTCCTTAATGGTAACTGTATATCAAAAGAGACAGCAGGATTCTGCTAGTGACCCTGTCATTGTACATAAAATGCATGTATGTGTGTAGACAGACAATATAAAAACATGGCTACCTTTCTTTCGCATAAATCAGGTAAAGGTATGCTCTATTTGCCTCTCTCCTCCCCTCTCGCTCAGTCTCCTTCCCTCTCCTTATAGTGAAAAGGTTAAAGTTCAGACGCTAAGCATGAGCGACCTTTGGTCCCTGGCCCAGGACGTAGATGCCCTGTCCTAAGTTGTTCAGCATCCACTTTAAATAGTAGCTGCGTCTTTAGAACCAAGTGCCGTTTCGAGCTAGCAGATGGCCTAGGAGCGGCCACTCCACCAATGGGAGCTGACTCCCTTCACTTCCTTCTTAGCCTGGCATTATCCGGATGGTCTGCTTTTTATCAAGCTGGTGTCGGTGGCTTAATTTATTTCCATAGTTACCTAGTATATTTGAAAGCAGTTGTTTTTCCTTGCAGACTTTAGCTAACATCTGAATGACAAGCTTGAAGCCACAGGGCATGAAAGCTTTTTGGAATCTTATGGGTTTTTTTTCCCCCTCCAGCTTCAGCCGCTTGTTCTAAAGTACGCTTTGTAGAAAGAAGCGGTGACCTTTTCAGACAAGCGGCAGACAGGGAAACCAGCTGTTTGAGGGAGGGATCTCCCATCCTCGACTTTACTGGGATGGGTAGGGAGGGGACAGTGGGCTCACAAAGGGCTTCTCACACTGAAGCCAGGAGGAACCAGGAAGAGAATTAGCACATTCTTCTCTGAGCACAAGGACTTGCTCAGGCAGGTGTGTGGTTCACAATCCAGCCCAACCTCTAGCAGAGCCAAGGCTGGACTTAAGGCTTTCACTTCCTAAATGCTGAACCAACTTTAACATATTCCTGTCTCTTGACATTCATTTCCTGTTGCAGAGATTATTGAAAGGGAGATGGGGCCTCTGCTGGTGACAGGTCACACTCTACCGGGTTCTCATTTATATCCTTCTCTGTCATTTACAGTGATTGAAGGGACTATAGTGTGGTCTCAGGGAGCTGAGAAGAGCCTGTAGAAAGGAACAATTAGCATTACAGAAGTATGAGTTGTCAGAGGGCATGCTGGTAAGAGTGTGTCAGTCTGACACCAACTAGAGTTACCTTGGAAAAGGGAACCTCGGTTAGATTGTCTTCAACAGACTGGCCTGTAGCAAGCCTTTGCGGGCATTTTCCTGACAAATGGTTGATGTGGGAGGACCCAGGGTCATGCCACTGCTGGTCCTGGGTTGTATAAGAAAGTAGGCTGAGCAAGCCACGGACAGCAAGTCAGTCAGCATCATTCCTCCGTAGTTCCTGCCTCTGCTCCTGCTTGGTTTTTACCCTGACTTCCCTCAGTGATTGAGACCTGTAAGCCAAGCAAACCCTTTCCTCCCCAGCTGCTTTTGATCATGGTGCTCACCATAGCACTAGAAAGCAAACTAGGGCATGAGGTTTCTCTACTCCTTTGTTTGTGCAACCAGTATAACATCTACTGTTCTAGATGTTTTCTGAGGGAGTCAATATGTGATTTTTGGTCACATTCACATTGGATCAATTGTCCCCTGGTACTGTGTAGAGAATGGCCGTGGTCCAGCATGACTCACAAGCGGTTGATAACAGGCCATTTGAATACAGGCTTGCTGAATCAGGTCTAGCTTTGCTAACAATACTTTAATTGAGATGGCATTTAGTTGAGACAAGAGAGAAAACTCGGTTGTGGTGACTAATGTCGCTTGAGTAGCTGCCCATTTCAGAGACATTGTGGGGAAGGAGGAAGGTTGTTGTGTCCCCTTCACCACTCAATGCTCTAAGGGGGGCATACAAAGAGCTAAGAGAGTCTGAGGGTGGAGTCTTACAAGGTACCCATTTAATCTTCTTTAATTTGGGGCTGAGCACCAGTGTTGCCAAGGTGACTGCTTGGCCACTCTGCTACCTTAGCAGAGATGGTGGGCACCGAGTTTTGTGAGAGCCTCTGTCTCAGGGGAATACAGCAGAAAATGATGTAACAGGACACCTGGCATCTTCCTCTGGGCTCTCTGTGGGCACACACCTGCACACATGCACACAATCTGTAACAACAGAACTGTTTAAAGATCCCATTCAAAACCACATCTATGACCTCTGCTTACCCAGTGGGGTTGCCAAATTCACAAGGAAAAGCTCTGGCCAGGAGGGCATAGTCCAAGAGCAATTAGCCCAGATAACATTTGACATGCCACTTCTTCATGTCTTGGTTTCCCCAGCTGTGAAATGAGGAGGTGGTACTTTTAGGAAGCCATTGGGGTAGCTGTGTGGCTGCCTGTGGGACTGGGTATAAACCCTTCAAAGGAATGTGCTGATGGGACACTTTGCATGATGGTCTGGACTAAAAGAACCCTCTATGCAGGCCTGGACAGGGCATGCTTAACTGTCTTCATTCTGAGCTTCATTTGCTCCCTCTCCAGGTCCCTGCCTGGGATGCCAGGCTGGAAGGCGAAGAGGCCTGGGAAGCTATAAGTTTCCTAGGTTGGAAGAACCAAACACAGGACAGTATCTTAGGCAGAGCTGGCATTACCTCCTGGGCAGAGGTTCTTGGTGGCTGCTGCCGTGTTCTTGGCCACACAGCAGAGGAAAGGAGAAAATGGAGCAGAATGGAGGGGAGAGGGTGGAGAGATTACTCAGTGGAAATGGAGGGGAGAGGGTGGAGAAATGGCTCAGTCAGAATGGAGGGAAGAGGGTGGGGAGATGGCTTAGCAGGATTGGCGTGGAGGAAGGTATAGAGATGGCTCAGTCAGTAAAGCACTTTCCTTAATAGCATGAAGACCTGAGTTTGGTCCCTAGAACCTATGCTTGACCTGGTGACATGCAGCTGTAATCCCAGGCCTGGAGAAGCAGGTCCAGGAGGACTCCTGGGGCCTGCTGGTCAGCAAGTCTAGCTTGCTTGGGGAGTTCTTGGGCAGTAGGAGATATTTCAAAGGAGGGAGATGGCCTTCTTGTGGATGACACTAGAGGTTGTCACTTCTGACCAACATCACACACACACACACACACACACACACACACACACACACACACACACACACACGAGTAAGGAGCAGATAAAGTTTCTGAAGAATCTTTTCTGTTTCATGTTCCCTGGCAGACAGTTGCCTATAAAAGCCTCTCTGTATTTGGGTTTAAGGTGATAACCTTTTCTGTCTGTGGAGACCAAAGGAGACTAGCCTTGGGATGTGTTGTGGGGGAGGGTGTAGGTATCTAACCAGACATATGCCATTCTGATACAATGTGAACTGGTACCAGGGTCTTCAGTGGACATAGGTCCTGAATTCTCCGTGGATGTCGGTCCTAACAAACAACTTGGACTTAGACTTTTTGCATGAGACACATGGCCTCTCAGGGCTGTCAGCATAGAGGCAGATCTTAGCATCTTGATTTCTAATGCCTCTTAGACATGGTGTTGCTGTTTCTCTTGCCAGGTGACTCATCTGATGGACTTTTATCAAAGCAGGGTGACATTTCCTTTAGGCAGAGGTGGCTGGGAAGCCTCTCTGACTGACCACAGATGTCCCTTTGGGGAAGTTCTTTCAAAGACTACATTAATGATAATAATAACGATGATGACAGAAACAGGCCCTTCATCTTTTAGATACGTTTGGGGTCACTTGACAATATTGTGTTGACATTTATTCCAGAGGAATTTTCATTCACAGCGGCAGCCCATAAGTGTATTCATATTCTAAGACGGTCAAACACGAAAAGGTCACGTAGGAAACACTGAGTATATGAATTTTCAGACAAGTCGACAGACCACTTATCCAGCTGATCCCCAACAGATAACGCCTGGAAAAATCAATATAAAGCCTTACAAAAACAGCCAGCCGTCATCGAACTCTTCATGTCTGTGTCTTTCAGAATTGGCTATCCGATTCCCATGTTTGCTGGATTCTGTATTATGTTTATCTCAACAGTTAGTAAGTATCTGCTGTTTGCCTTCTGCATGTGGGTCTTGGAAGAAGTCCTGTCTCTTGTGAGCCGGGAAGCAGACTAGACTGAGGGAGGAGGGATGCTGTACTGGCAATACTACAGGAAGCAGGCGCTTCATGGAGCAGCCCACAGCCTCAAGCATGGATAGACCCATTAGTTTAAGGGTGTGTTCCAGGTCACGCAATGTTGCGACATCCCTGTTTTGTGGTCTGGGGCCTCCTGACCTTGACATGAGGGCTTGGGCCTCTTCTCTTGGCAGTGTTTGCCTTCTCCAGCAGCTATGCTTTCCTGCTGATCGCCAGGTCTCTGCAGGGAATTGGCTCCTCTTGCTCATCTGTGGCTGGTAGGCGTGAAAACACCGGTGGGTGGGGAGCCTGTCCGCCACTTTGCGGACTGATGTTGGGGCTGGAGGTGAAGGGTAGAGGAGATTTTTGAGAAGGTGCCCACCTTCCTGCTGGATTCTGCCTAGTCTTATATTTCCGTCAGTCTCATTGGCTCAGGAAGATGGTTAGCCTGTTGGGAGGGAGGATGCCATGGGTGATGTTTTGGTACTCCCCAGAGCATGGGCGCTAACTGGATCTTATTCTGCTTAGGAATGGGCATGCTGGCCAGCGTGTACACAGATGATGAAGAGAGGGGTAACGCCATGGGGATCGCTTTGGGGGGCCTGGCCATGGGAGTCTTAGGTATGTAATAGTCACTTGCAGGTGGAAACTTTCTGGCATTGGGTTACAATTTCCCTTGCTCATTGGTCCTGGCCACACTGAGCCCACGTCCACACTCCTGTGAACAGGCATTCAGCCCTCCTATTTCTATTTTTTTCTCTACAGAGTCTTTGGGAAATGGGAGAAAAGTCCCTTGCGGAAAGGATCTGGGCTTCCTTGGCCTCTGTCCCCAAACCTTGTACCAGGCTTCAATATAAAACACAGAATTGAGTAGGATGGTCTATCAGATCCCTTCTTTTAAAAGAATTCTGAGTTATTGTTAGATAGTGGTTATACACACCTTTAATCCCAGCATTTGAGAGGCAGAGGCAGGTGGATCTCTATGAGTTCGAGGCCAGCCTGGACTACAAGAACTAGTTCCAGGACAGGACCCAAAGCTACAGAGAAACGCTGTCTTGAAAAACAACAACAACAATAATAATAATAATAATAATAATAATAATGAGTTAATAATCTGAGAGAAACTTCCAGCCTTCTGTATTTGCCACTACACCTGCCCTGGTTGACATCCTAGGCCAGGGGACAGACATTTTTCCTGAAGAAGAGTTGGATCTTTCCCCTGCCTTTGATATTTTCTTTCTCTCTGGAGCCAGTGTCTCCCATGTCTGGTGGTAGCAAATGAATGAGTCTGTAGTGCGACCTGTGCTCCAGAGCCCACACAGCTTCAGACCCTTGGTCTTTGGGACGCTTTTGTGTGCTCTTCCCATTTCCTAGGTGAAAACGTACCTAGGGAGAAGTTCAACATGATGCTAAGCTGAATGTAGGGTGTGTATCCCAGATCTTTTAAGGAGCAAAATGTAAGAACTAAATGGGCGTTTCTCCTATGGGTGAGGAACCACCTACCATGGCTGTCTTGTGGATCTCTCTTTCTGCAGTGGGACCCCCCTTTGGGAGTATACTCTATGAGTTTGTGGGGAAGACGGCTCCATTCCTGGTTCTGGCTGCCCTGGTGCTCTTGGACGGAGGTGAGTGCTGTGGCTCTGGCCTGTGTAATGGCATGTGCTTGGGCCATAACCACTTTCCAAGAGGGTCATCTGTGCTTTTCCTTTGTAGCTGTCCAGCTCTTCGTGCTCCAGCCATCCCGGGTGCAGCCAGAGGTAAGCAACTGGGTGGTGAAGACCAAAGGGTGGCCCAGGGAACTCCTCTTTCTAACCCTCTTTTTGCCTGACAGAGTCAGAAGGGGACACCCCTAACTACCCTGCTGAAGGACCCGTACATCCTCATCGCTGCAGGTGGGACTCCTGGGTCCTGGGGGGACAGTGTGGGTGGGCAGTGGGGGTGAATTTCACTTGCCTGCTGGAAATGTGAGGTCAGGGACGTGGGATAATCCTGCATCATACTTGCTGGTTTCTTGTCTTCGTGTTAAAGGCTCATTGCCTGGCCTTGAACTTCCTTGGAAGGGCTTGCTGGTCTCAGGTGGACGTTTGGCTTGAGAACTGAGCCCTAGAGGGCACCTCTCTGCCTGTAGCATGAGAAGTTATGCCTTTGGACATGGGGCCTAGATGGATTAAAAGAACACTCTGGGGTTCTGGTGGGTCTGTCCCAGGGGAGACAGTTTGTTTCCCTGCAGGGCCTGGGCTTCCCTTCCCAGATACAAGGCTGCTACCTGCAAGTAGCCTTCTGGGCAGCCTTGCAGTGTGGCTCAGCCTGAGAGGGGATGATTTGTCTAAGCAAGGCATGACGTATAAGACAATTGAGAATGTTTGAGAGAACTGGGTCTTACCTTCTGTAGAATATTTATTTATTTATTTTTATTTTATTTTATTTTTTTGGTTTTTCGAGACAGAGTTTTTCTGTGGCTTTGGAGTCTGTCCTGGAACTCGCTCTGTAGACCAGGCTGGTCTC
>NC_022015.1:86760119-86762962 GCF_000317375.1 Microtus ochrogaster
CTGCCTCCCGAGTGCTGGGATTAAAGGCGTGCGCCACCATCGCCCGGCCTGTAGAATATTTATATTCTGCCCTTTTCAATGCTTCAAGTTGGGGGCTGCTAATGTAGCTCAGTGAATAGAGCTTGTCTTTCGCGCACAGAACCTGGGTTCATTCCCCAACACTGTTTAAGCTTGGCACGGTAACACCCACCTGTAATTCCAGTACAAGGACATCCTTGGTGTACTGGGAAAGACCTGCCTAGGCTGCATGAAACTTTGTCAGAAAAAAAAAAAAAAGAAAGAAAAAAGAAAAATCAGTCAACCAAGCTCTGGGCTGTTTTTTGTTAAACCCTTCTTCTGTGTGATTAGCCAGGGTGGCATCTAGGGTAAGGGCTAGTAAGTCGATGCACCAATCTCTTCATGCCCCAGGCTCTACAGGGTGCAGGAAACATTCCAGAGTCAAGGTTAGGTGGAAAATAGGGGTTTGGGAAGGGTGGGGTCCTAGAGATGTAAACTCCCTGAGTTGAGCACTTATGGGCCAGGCAGTGACTGTTTCTTGGAACCTCAGTGATGGAAGGAAAATCAAAGATGTAGCCAACACTGCTAAACTAGGCACAGTTCCTGTGTTTCACGTGGTGGCGGTAGTGGAGGGAGCGAGGAGCGAGGAGAGTGGGAAGAGAAGTCAGATGTTCAGATGTTCCACCGTTAAATGTCACCAAGAATGAGTTGTGCTCACCGTCATCATGCTTGCACAGCTTTCTTTGAATTTGTGCTAGCAAATTACAGGTTCCACGGAGCACAGCACAGGACGCTTCTAGAATGACGGAGGGCCATTCTGCGTGTCTTTTCCCAGGCGGTTCTGTGTTTACAGAGCTTGGTTAACAAATGATGAAGATCTGCATGGATGCTCTGTGTGTCTATGGCTCCACAAACACCTGTCCCCATCACGCGTGTCCCCAGTGCACCACGACCCTTAGCTCTTCTGACACCTCAGGGATCTCGAAAACTATCCAAGCCCATTGCAGATGAGAACTAGTCAGAAGAGCTCCAGGATGGCCCATGTTGTGGGTGGTCTGCTGGCTGCTACACACAGCTCTCCTCCTTAGTGAACTGCAACATTTTACCTTCATTTGTAAGGTGGATGGGCTAAGTCAAAAGAGTTTGATGGCTCTCTCCAGTTACAGACTTTGTAACTCTGGGGTTGGGCTTGCTTAAAATTGAAACTAATAGTCATGTTATCCTCTTGGCTCGCTGTTTGGCTTCTAGCCCATGGAAGTATGGTCTCTGAGCTGGGGCCCGTGGGGTCTGTGTTTGAAGTGATCACAGACACTTACTATGAAGGCAGAAGGACACTAACACTCCTCCCTCTCTGCAGGTTCCATCTGCTTTGCAAACATGGGGATAGCGATGCTGGAGCCCGCCCTGCCCATCTGGATGATGGAGACCATGTGTTCCCGAAAGTGGCAGCTGGGTAAGGACTAGGGTGTGTCCTGTCTGTCTGTATACCTGCCCTGCAGAACCACCCACAGCAAGATGAGAGATCGCTACAGTTTGCCTCAAATGGGCTTTGGGGTCACTTTCAGCTCGTTTTTTTTTTATTTTATTTTTTTTTTTATTTTTAATCATCCTTGACAGATGTTTCAAGTGAAAAGGGGAAAGGAGATATTGAGGAGGGAGAGGAAACATCCACACTAATCTTATTACAGGACATTGCTAGAATTGTATTTCATTGTCATTATTAATCTCTTAGTGTCTGTTTTATAAACTACATTGTATCATGGGTACATATGCAGTGAGTTTGGTGTTCTCTCCAGCTTCAGGTATCTACTGAGGTCTTGGGATGTACTGTCCACAGATCCTAGTAGACTCTTACAGTTGCATTGCATGTCTTTGTTAGATTGGGATTTATTATTGACATTATCTGTGAATATTGTCCCAAGCTGAACTCTATATTGTACGATGATCAATTATCTTTTCTTCAATTCATTTTTCCTTTAGTTAGTTTCTCTTTTCTTGGTTTTCTGTGTAGCATTTATGAATGTGTTCCTTGAACTCTCTGGCAGAGAGGAATGAGCCTTTCAGTGTGGTTAGGTCTATGACCCAAGGAGAGTTTGCTGTGGTTTTGCTCATTCTGGATATCTGTCCTAGCTATCCACTCTAAACATGGTCCAGTCTGAGCCACATGGGGACTTTCCTTCCCACCATCTGGGCATCCTTTCTGACGCCCTTTCTTGTCCTTCTTCCCTAGACAGATGCTTGTACCCATGTGTATATATGTAAAGGCAAGAGGTCAATGCCACTTGAGAATAACTCACTGAACCTGGAGCTCATAAACCCAGCTAAACTGACTGAACAGCGAGCTCCAGGGAGCTTCTGTTTCCTCCTCCCTGGTGCTGAGATTACAACTATAGCCCACCATGCCCAGTTTTACTGTGGATCCTGGTGACTGAATTCAGGTCCTCTTGCGTCTGCATCCTATGGCTTGGTTCATGAACCCATCCCAGTGCTATGTATTTTCAAGCAATCTTTATTGAAGGGTGTCACAGTTCATTTTTGCCACCGATCATATAGCAGAATATTCATGCCTTTCCCTCTTTCCTTCATGGTTAAACAGATATCTGTAGGGCATCTTCCCCAAGTCAAACTGATGTAGTTTTTGCACCAACACAGGTACTTGAATCCAACAGGCAAGAATTGGAGGCTCTTTTCATAGATTTAATTTTAAGTGTGTGTATATATGTGGTGTGTGTGTGTTCAGGCGCACATGTGTGAGAGAAAGACAGACAGACAGACAGACAGACAGACAGACAGACAGACAGACACACACACACACACAGAGAGAGAGAGAGAGAGAGAGAGAGAGA